>NW_028261386.1:98585250-98740477 GCF_051295495.1 Thamnophis sirtalis | reverse complement strand
AAAAAGCTTTTTGGAAAGATCTTTTATTTGTTTTTCAGTAATAGTTATTGTATTTTTATTTACAATTCTTCAATTCCTTTAAAGATGCCTTGAGATTCTGAAAGAGGGACTATAAAAATTATATTAAGTAGCAAATTATTATGTAAAAAAACCAAACAAACTACTTTATTTTCCCCATGAAATACTAGGCCTCCTCCACAATAAATAATTTTTGATAGGTTTGAGGTCCTTCAGATTCGGTACCTTTAGAAAGAGACAAAAGCAAGGAATATCCTAGCTTCTTTTCCCTTTCATCTATATGTTAATGAAATTGCTGAATTCTTAACACCTTCAGTCTATCATGTACCCAGATTGGCTACAAAAAGCTATTATCATTGTACAAAAGAGATGCTACAGTTCTATCCCAGACAAAAGTAAGTGCAAGAAGACAATGAGGACATTTTCCAAATTGTATTCTTAAAAAAGCAAACAGTAAATTACAGTAATAGAGCAGTAACTGTGCTCTATAAATAGCATGTGTCTCATATATGGTATTTGAATAATCAGCTCAATGGACAAATTAGACTTTTCAAATGTTTGGTCATGGGTCTTCAGTAATCAGAAACACAGACAGTTCAACAATAATATTTGCCAGTTTACAATTTTGCAGAACATTAAATTTTTAATGCATTCTCCTTACAAAAAGTCATAATTTTAATCTTCAGCCTTGACATTCTCATGATTTAAACTCATCGTTCAGTTATTTTATAGCTTTTTTTGCCAACTTCTAGGCTGAGTTCTAAAAATTGAAATCAATTGCTCTTTCTTCCATTTAGACACAAATTTGGCTTAGGATATTTAATTATTGACATGAGAGCAGCTTGATGAAAGTCATTAGTTCAAGGTTCTGTCTTGTTGGCCCTTTACCGCAGCTGCTATTAAAACTTGGTTTCCGTTAAGCAATCTATTAAGGAAATGGCTTTTTGAAGTATTCAGATCATATTTGCAAGCTCTAAGTTTCTTGAAATATAAAAGAGCACTTTCTAGAGCAGTACTGAATATTCCACCTTGCTCAAGAGATGCATCATAAGTCTGCCATTATACAGTATTTCTTTGTGTGGGTACAACAGAGCAAAATTATCAGCTCCCACATTTTTGTTTTGTTTGTTCTTTTTACAGAGGAGTGTTGAAAGTGTTCTGGATGAAACACAATATTTTTTCTTCAAATACTTATTTCTGATTTGGAATTACTGAGAATATGGAAACAAAGAAAGGTTCAGTTGAAAGATGAAAGGCTAAATGCTTCCAGCAAGTGACTGAAACTGAGGCAAAGGATGTGGGGAGGGGGGCAAAGAGCAGCTACTATACTGCCGTTTCAGAGACAGAACAAGAATTGTCTTCTTGTCAACCTTTCTTGTGCAGAAAATGCGTGTCTGTGGTGGAAACCCTCCTCTAACTATACAAATGAGGTCTCAATAAAGTCAATCTCTTTCATCAATGAAATGTCTCCATGGATGAAACAGGCTCCATTACAGACATTTACTTCCTGTATATGGAAAATTACGAGAGGAAAGTCCTGTTGACCAGCATTTAGAGTACCATGTGTATGCATGCACATAAGAATTACTGAAGACAAAGGGATTTATTAGGGATTTATTGATATCTGTAGCCCAATACAAAGGCTCTTATTAATTCCCTTCCTACTTCTAGAGTCTCTTTTATTTGTTTGTTTGTTTGTTTGCTTGTTTTGTCAAACATGTACAAGATAACAGGTATAAGTATAAACATGGTCATGAGCACATGAAATGAGTGCAAATAAATGGGGATAGTAGGACAGGGACGGTAGGCACGCTGGTGCGCTTATGCATGCCCCCTTAAAGACCTCTTAGGAATGGTGTGAGGGCCACAGTAGACAGTTTAAGGTTAAAGCTATGGGGGTTACAGGGAGTAACAATGGGTAGAGCATTCCAGGCATTGATCACTCTATTGCTGAAGTCATATTTTCTGTAATCACATTTGGAGCAGTTTACCTTGAGTTTGTATCTACTGTTTGCCCATATATTACTGTGGTTGAAGCTGAAGAAGTCGTTGACAGGTAGGACGTTGTAGCAGAAAATTTTTGTGTACTATGCTTAGGTGAGACTGTAGGCGTCATAGTTCTTCTTTCCAAGTATCCATTCCATTGTGCAAAAATAAGATGAATTAAACAAGGTCATTCCTAACAGAGCAACAGCCTACACAAAATTAGAGGAATCCACAACAAACTCAAAGGGAAGAAGCCTGTCTAGCTTGATACTCACTAATCCCAGATATTTGCAGTCTCTCACTTTAAGTGTTTATATGTATCTGTGAGGGGTGGGAGAGAAAAGCTTGGGTGAAAGAGAATGTTTGGTGATCATATGTGCAAATGTGGTTCCATAAATTTTATATATGAGATATTTTATTTTTCAGACAATTTTGATCAATAACTATTAATTCAAATAACAATTAAATTTTTGTTCTGGTCTTGTCCTTTTTTGGAGTATGGAATAAATGCATATACACTTGATGTTTTATTTCAATGGGATTTGGCAACCTTAGTTAACAAGAAAGGGGAGATGGGTTCTATGCAATAATTGTAGGTAGGTGATCTTTTTTCCCTTGTATCTTTTTTAGGGCAGTCAGGGTCACTTCTTTGGGGTGTTTTTTATTTTCCTAAGTATCTTTCTGGTTTTCAAGTGGTTTTTCCAGAGGCGGTATTCAGCCAATTCTGACAGGTTCTGGAGAACTGGTAGCAGAAATTTTGAGTAGTTTGGAGAACTGGCAAATAGGCTGGCCCCACCCCTGCTGTCTCCCAGCCTCCCAGCTGATCTTCTTTTGTTGCCCTGAACAGGAGAACGGAACTGAAAATCAGGTTAGTGGGGTAGGGGGGAATGGGGATTTTGCAGTATCCTTCCCCTGCCATGCCCACCAAGCCATACCCACCAAGCCACACCATGCCCACCAAGCCATGCCCACAGAACTGGTAGTAAAAAAATTTTTGAACCCAACCACTAGGTTTTTCTCACAGATTAAAACAATCTGTGTACAGTAAAATTGCAGCTACTATTGAGACACATTTCAACTACAGGTAACAAGTCTTTCACGTATAATATTTATATCTGCTAAGTTGTTGCTTTACATTTTGCATATTAATGAGGCCTGCGGCAAATTTCTGTCTACCAACTATCTGCCAATCATTTTATGAAACTCCTTAAAATGAATCCATTAAAATTTCACATTAAAAAGATGTTAAGGTGGTAGTTTAAAAAAATGAACAGGTCTGTTGGTTAAACCTGGTCATATATTTAAATAGTAATATAATTTGGAGCAGCATAGAATATCTCCCACTTATTTCTGATACTATTTGTTGCTTCCCTGGGTCTCTTAAACCTGCCCATTGCCTTCATGCACAAGTTCACATGAAGATCAGTCCACATTTCAGCATTTGCAATTTTGTATGATTGAGTGAGTTAATAAATGCACCTTCAGAGATAAATGCCATACCTGTACACTAGATGCTGAATTTATCATTTAATGTTATATGTCTATATATCATAAGATATAATTTTTAAAAAGTCATATAATTAAAAGATTACCTTAGCTACCTAGACAGAAGAGAGAAAAATCAGAAACAAGGCATTTTACCCTAACTTTGGAGGATATCACTTCTTTTACCAGTGGCCATTTTGGTGTATATTAATTTCCTTCCTAGCTCAATACTTCTAGACCAGTGATGGTGAACCTTTTTTGGCTCACGCGCCAAAAACGGGGGGAGCGCAGGAGAGTCATGTATGGGTGTGCCACACCCATAATGCTATGTGCACGACCACAACATGCATGCGTGCACAAACAGTGGTCCCCCATTTTGGCGTGTTTTTTTCACCCTCCCCAGGCTCTAGAGGCTTTATAGGAGCCTGGGGAAGGCGAAAACAGCATCCCCACCCGCACCCCAAAGGCCCTCTGGAGGCTTCAGGAGCTTCCCTGAAGACTCTGGAGGGCAAAAAATGACTCTATGAGCAAACCAGAAGTGACAGGGCAAGCCACGCGTGCCCTGACAAATGGCTCTGTGCGCCACCTGTGGCACGCGTACCATAGGTTCGCCATCATGGTTCTAGACTCTCTAGAGTGAGGGTTTTTTTTTAAAAAAAACTTGTTTTTGATTCTGTCATTCATAGTTTTCTACAAAATAAACAGTAGCAATTATAAGTCCCAAAGGTGCTTTTTCTAGAGGCAAGTGGACTTTCTTGTTTTTTCTTTGACAATGTTTCGCTTCTCAACCAAGAAGCTTCTTCAGCTCTGACAGGATAGTGTGGAACTGAAGGGTTTATATTCTTTGCAGAAAGCTGGTTGTTTGCATCCTTTTAGTGGGTCGCTGAAGCACTTGGAGGTTTTTCTGTGTCCTCAGGGTCACCTGAGTGGTGGTCCTGGTTCCTGTAGTCTGCAATTTCTTTCTGGAAATCCATTATTATTCCCACACCATTCAAATGGTGTTCATCCCAAATTGTATAGCTAAAAGTATGTAGAGATTCTCAGTCATCCAGGTCATGTTTGTCCCAAAGGTGCTTATGACCATTTTTTGCACTCATAACCAGTGATCAAAATTCAGAAACTTGGCAACTGATTCATATTTATGATGGCTGTTGTGTCCCAGGGTCTCATGTTATCATCTTTTATGATCTTCTTACAAGCAAAGTCGACCGGGAAGCGAAATTCACTTAACAACCATATAACTTATCAACTGCAGTGATTCACTTAACAGCTCTGGCAACACAGGTCGTAAAATGGGGCAAAAACCTCACTTAACAAATGACTGACTTTGCAACAGAAATTTTAGGCTTCATTGTGGTCATAAGTCAAGTGGCAACAGAGAGCTCTTGCTGGACTAATCTACTTGGCACCTCAAGTGTGGATGTGATCAGATACTTAGAGAACAATCTTATAAGCAGCATTGCCTGGAACCTGGGAAAAAATGTTTTTATGCTTTGTAACTCTTAAGCAAAATTATAGCTTTACAATTTATATATATAAGCCAGCTGCCACTCACTCATCACGAAATCTCCAGAATGGTAAAGCCTACAAACTTGAAATTTGGCACATATGTATGTTCCTCTTGGCTTCTAGGTGCTCATTAAGAAAGGATTTTTCAAAATGACCATCATATCATCCGTACTCCTTATACAGTATTATATTAACACACGTCAATGCTAAGGAGTTAGATGATCTACTCCCCCTCCCCCTCGCTAGACCAGTTGTAGGCATGGCCAGCGTGTGACTCATCCAGCCTGTGAGCTTTACATGCCAATTTATTAAGCCCGGTCACATAGTTTTGTAGCGAAGCACAGGTATCCAGCTAATATATTATATATTTGAGTTTTAAAAGAAAACATTGCAACCAATCAGTAATTTGCATCAAGAGTGTTATCCCCAGAAGCTGCATCAAATGTTGTAGCAGATTTTTCAGCAATTTCAGATGGGTACTTTTGGGAACTCATTTCCTTTTCCTGAAGGCTGGTACTGTGATTGCTCATCTCTGAAGGAGGAAAAAGGCAGCTCCTGGAAGATGCCAGGGAAAAGCAGATGAATCATACCGCAAGCTTGGTGGGTACAAGGTAGGAGGCGGGAGGAAATATTGATGCTAATAGTGCTGGGAACTCTTGACAAAACAGAGATGAATCAGTCTGCGCTGCATGAGCTGAAACTCAGATGTTTTGTACACCAGGGGCTCCAGATTGTCAAAATAAAAATTATGCTCTTCTGTACCTTTGTCACTTGGAAACTCTAATTACCACAAAGTCTTTAACCTGACCTCCTTTTAATTCCAGCCACTGGGAAGATATTCACAACTGTAACATTATACTGTGATCCTCTCTGCTTGGAGTGCCAAAATACTTTAATGGAGGAGAAACAGTATCATCCTTGCAAACACTAAAGCCCAAAGCAAATCACGGGTGCAGCCACAAGGGGTCACCAGTGCTTCTTTTTCTTTTGTATAAGCAACACCCTAAGCTATTAATAATGAAATATGGGCAAACATTGCTTCCTTTCTCTTTCCCTTCCTCCTCTCTCACATAGAGAGGCACGCATACAAAGAGTAACAAAGGTGAATGTGTGAGAGATCAATTTTGCCTTTTCTCCTCATTTCCCATGTATCCCATGTATTGATGGCCTTTGGAAAGCTGCAGAAGCTGGCATTTAAACATCAGAGCCCTGGTGACAGTATGTTCCATTGTCACACCCAGGCAAAAAGGCAGCAGGCAACGCAAACATAGCTTTATCACTGAAGTCCATGGAGACCAAGCAATACCCTTGACCCCAGTGCAGCCACAGCTTGTTCAGTAACTCTAAGTCACTGGGCAGGCTGGGTTAGAACTATAGACAATGAGGAATATTTTGGAGTTTTTAAAGTCAGCTGGTTTAGGATCCCTAGCCTAAAGCATGACTCATATCCATTGTCACAATTGTTTTTGCTATTTTGAAAAACAATATATTGGAGAACAAATACTGCAAAAATGTGTATGTTGGAAAATTGGAAAGAAATGTATTTATTGGGACAAAATGCATGTACTTTCTTGAGCAGAAAGTGAGTAAATTTGAGTAGAATTTTACTAAATCTATTTGATCTAGTGGCTAAGGCACTAGGCTAAAAGTCAGAGGTTCTGGTCCTGTCTTAGATACGAAAGATGGCTGGGGACCACATATTTTGCTAAAGCACAATTTGTTTTCATCATGATTTCTTAAACCAGCCTAGTTCACACATACATTAAGCTTCAAGGATTACAAGCACACTGCTCCATATCACAAATCAACATGACATTATACTTGATGTGAAGGATCAGCCCGGTCATAGAGGATATGTACAAGTAAAAATTACAAGCTATAATGAAAATGACTTCTGGAAATGCAAAAGCCCATTGCCGTATTCTGGAAAGAACACATAAGAGGTTCCTGAGAGGGTAATATGATACAATAAAAATATTTGTTTGTTCATTGAATTTATTTGCCACCCATCTCATAGCAAATGACTCTGGGAGGCTTCCACTATTAAAACTTTAAAAACCTAACAAATAAATATCTTTAAAGGAATAAAAATAGAAATCCCAATCAAGATATTGTTAAAAGATGGAGGGAGTGAATAGGATGCCTATGGGGTGGGGATGGAATGACCTTTTAATTCAATAACCACCTCCAATGTGATGCTCCCTGTTAAGGTCCCAAGCCATCTGGCAAAGCCTTCAGGCTCCTGTGGAAAGACAGAAGGATAAGAGCTAATCTCATCTCAGGGGGATAAGATGTTCCATAGGGTGGGAGCCACAACAGAGAAGGCCCTGGACCCTGCCAGGCAAAATTCCTGCAGCTTGCCTCTCAGATATATGCGGTGATGCAAAGAAACCATGAGGAGGAAGGGGTGTTCTCCATTTTCAGTTATTTGTAAAAAATAAAGGTAGAATACAAATTAAATAGATAAAAATAAAATAAATAAGCATGCCTGTAAGCAGCTGATATTTACACCTAATATTTTATTGGATGATTCATGGGTGTGAAGCTATTGCACTTATGTACTCCTTGAGTACTCATTGGAGTAGAAAGGAATGATTTCTATGTGTAAACATTTGAAAAGCCAGAAAGAAGGCTGTGAAAATAAGTACAGACCCCTCACATCCTGGACATAAATTGTTTCAACTTCTTTCCTCAAGATGATACTATAGGGCATTGCATACCAAAACAACTAGACACAAAGATAGTCCCCTCCTCCCCATGCTGTCACTCTGTTAAACAACTACTTTCCACAAACTGCCTATGCCTTGGATGTCCTAGTAGGGCTCTACTACTTATTATCCTTCTCATCTGCCCTACTATCTATTTCCTTAAGTTCGTTGACTATAACTTGTTGTATCTCATGATTTATGGTGATTGGTTTTATTTAGTATCCTATTATGGTTTATGTTGATTGTATTAGTATCCTATGACTATCACTGACTGTTGTATCTATGATTTACAGTGATTGAATCTTATGATTATGATTATGTGTACCACTTGTTGCTTGTATAAACTGAGAGCTTATGCACCAAAGACAAATTCCTTGGGTGTGTCCAATTACACTTGGCTAATTAATTATTCTATTCTATTCTATTCTATTCTTATTTCCACAACTACTGTCTGAAATAATGCTGTAGAATTGTTGTCTAGTTGTTTTTGGATAATGTATTCAAATTATATCTATGGCATCTAAGTACTGACAAATGTTTCACATGTAGCCTCATTAAAATTATTTTTGCAAAAAGGGGGCATATGAACTTTCACAGCTATACAACAAGCACTGGCAGTATAATGCTTCTTCAAAGTCTCGCATTTCTCCCAGAAGGGGCATTTCCACATGAACTTTCCTAACACATGCATTTTCTGCAAATGGTATTATATTTTAATGCATTTTGTGTGTAGAGTCCTGCTTTAAAAGCAAACTCCTAGGTTAGACTTTCTGAATCATTTCTCAGAGGACCAACAATTGAGAGAGGCAAATGGCAGGAAAGGATCCATTATTTTGTGTGTTTATATAGCTTACATTCTTCCCACTATTGCCAGAAAATGAGAAATGTCAGCTATGCAAAAAAGCTTCTTTCACACTGTTGAGCTATTCCCTAGCTGACCAGCTGTTGAGAGAGGCCTGGGGAGAGAAAAGAACTTCTCCCATCAAGAGGAGGCACCTAAAGGCCTAACATGTTTCTTTAAGAAGCCTTCTCTTATATTGCTAGCCAAAGTGCTCCCAAGGGCTTTCCTCAACACACATTGAAAGTCTTCCATGCGTAGTCACTTTAATAAAAATTGCAGGCAGTCCTGAAGCAGCTCATCCTGGAATCACTGAAGTTTCAAGGTAGACCAGACCACAAAAACAAATTTATGAATACTACTTATATCATAAAGCTACTACAGCTGAACTCTGTATACCTGAATTTGCTTCCCTCTCTGTCCCACCCTTTATCTTCATGAGAACTAAAGGCTATCAAGTCAGAGATGCTTTCTCCAATTATATTTCTGCCCCAGACTTCTTTTATATAATTGTCTTGATGTGGTCCTCAAGATTATTCCTTCTCCCCATTACATACTAGGACAAGAAATTAAAAATATCAAGCTTCAACACTTCAGTAAAGCAAACCAGACCACTTCCATAACTTGCACCATTTTGTTAAAACAAATCTGTGTTACTTCATACAGGGCTGTTAGTCACATGCTGCCTTAAATTGCTCTCAAGGGTGTCTATTTTATAACAAAGACGTCGTTATATTGGGCACTACTGCTGCAGGTCTCTGACAGAGGAAGTAGCTTGTGTATCTCCTATACAGAAAATAAAAAGGAATACTAGGAAGCTTTAAGTAAACATTATAGATCTTAGCTCAAGTTGCATAATATGCTATGTTACTGTACAAGATTATTCTTGAACTTTAGTTTTCCAGTTTGAGATGCACTGATTCTGAGAACTTGATACCACCAAGTAACTATGGCAAGTCCAGTCTGGGTGAAAAGCAACAAATCAGTGCAAAAAAGAACCATAGTTCCACTACATTCACACACACACAAATAACCTGTGACTACTTAGAACCTTTTTCTTCAGGTAATCACCACTTTTCAGATGAATTTCTTTACACATGTTTATTAAAACATCTATAATCTTCAGTTCTATTTCCAAAAACTCTCAACATAGCTAAAAATTCATGAAACAAAATAGCCAACAGAACAACAATTAATCAAAGATAGAGTAAAAGCTGGCAAATGGTTTCCTGAATGTAATCTCACACTAATATTGCTTTAGAGCCGAGATGTCGCAGTGGTTAGGGTGCAGTATTGCAGGCTACTTCAGCTGACTGTTATTTGCAGTTCAGCGGTTCTAATCTCACCGGCTCAAGGTTGACCCAGCCTTCCATCCTTCCGAGGTGGGTGAGATGAGGACCCAGACTGTGGGGGCAATATGCTGACTCCGCTGAAAGCCCTATGTATATAAGTCTAACTGCTATTGCTATTTTCACTGGCACCTCTTAATAGGGAAAGTAAGATACTGATATATTTCCCAAAGGAAGACATTATCTAGCCTGATGCTATCACACATACAATGGGAAAGAAAGTGAGCACAATTCCATTGCTAAAACCAGAAGATATAATTTAAATCAAAGGACAGATTTTTATTTTTTCAACTTTAACTCTAATACAGTCCTTGGAACATTGAAATAGCAAAATGAAATTGTGAATTTTCCCTTTCTGAGTAAGCTGATGGTCTTAACTAGCCTCACAACCATCTAAGAGTGGCCCCTTTCAGGATTAATAACTATAGTCCTGGGCATTTTTTAAAGAAATGAAGATGGAACTGGAGCAGCCATAGATTCATTGAATTAGAGTGAATGAATTAGTCTTCCTCTAAGGATATCATGTTTATAAAATCTGAAGTTCATTTACAGATACCAGATTGAAGAAAGATTGATTCAGTCTAAAACAAACTATGATTTAAAAAAATACATATATCTTGAATAGCAATTAGATTCTTTTCCAGGTCCTTATTTTTGTTTCATCCATTAGAGAGATTTGTGCATCTGTGATACCATGTCTACAGCAAAGTAGTGCTGGCTTTTAAATAGTATCAAAGAGGATTCTACTAGATACCTGTTTTGCCAATTGTGCTCATTTTAGCAAACGAGAACAGAATTGTCTGTTGTTATTTCTTCTAGACTAATTACTACTGTGTTTTCCATTATTGCAGGTCAGGGGATTAATGTGCTTTATCTACATGAATATTTTAAAAAAGAAGCTGATGAGGAATCCTTGACTTTATTTTGTGTTGAAGAGTGAAATATTCAACATTAGCTTATGCTACAATAAATAAGAGACAATAAAGAAAAACAAAGCAAAATTAAATAGAAATGCATCTCATTTATCTAGATTTGGTTCAGAGATACACATTGGAAGAAAGAGAAGAATTTATGATTTTGAAGGATCCTAAAATGTTATTCAACAATTTGAAAAGCCTTTTAATAATACTGCAAAACAATAACGTTTAGCTGAATAAAAACAAAAGTGGAGAGGCATTTGCATCCCACTCATTGATATTTTAGGCGATGGGCAATCTTGATTTTCCAAATAATTTATATGGGCTCTAAGAATTCATACAAGTGAAAAGCAACTTGAGAAATTTGGGAGAGCAATGAAAGCAATGCTAGCTGTTAATTAAGGATATTAGCATTCAATTAGACTTGGCATTTCTTCCCAAGGATTTATTTCTAACTATATTTCTTTGTCTTCCAGTAAGGTTGACCAGACTGGCCAGATATCAAAGGCAAATCACTATCCCTAAATATAGGACAGCAATTCTACCTGGTTTGATTCAATGTTCTTTTTAAAATGTTGTAGAAAGGGTATTTATTCCATTTGGGCTAAGTTTTTGCCTATGTGGCAAAAGGACAAATAAAGCTGTAAACTTGTTTCATTATAATGCTCATTTTATAATGCTGCCCAGTTATAATTGGTAGCCATGTGCCTGTATAAATTCCCCAGCCATTCCAGATGGTTACCATCTTTACTTTCAAACACATGCAAATCTTACACTTAGATTCTGAACTTTTAGTGTAGCTACATTGACTAATTGATATGACCAGTTAGCCTTAAGATCTGTACTTAATATCTGTGTATACATTGGCTATTTTGCATTGCTGAGTTTTCTTATCCCCAGTTATTCATTATTATCCACAATACAAATTCTTCCCTTTTACTATCCTCTGTCTTGGAAATAGGTGGCTGTATATCTGCACTTGTATCTTTTGCTTTATACATTTTTGGTCCATGGATACCTGCCTTCCATTCAAAGCCAGTCTATGCTCTGCCCTGATCTTTTCCTTCCTGCCATTTACATGTCAGGTGCATCTACTTCTTGCCCTTTCTTCATCTCCCCCCCACCTCAGTGCCCTGTCCAACTGACTTTAGCCTTCTCTTGCTTTTTAACTATCCAGTTTTAGTTTTCAAGGCTCAGTGCATCCCTATGATTATAACTTGGACTAAATCTTAACTAGGGTTTTGCCCGTGTCTCTCTTCTTTTGAAAGTAATTTATTTTGCTTAGTGACATCATGTAAGAGACTTCAAAGAAAGATTCTGGCAAGGGAAAGATTCAAGTAAAGAAAGTTCACAAAGAAAATCTGGAATTCTTTTCTTGTTTTATTTTCCTTTGGAGCCATTTTTGAAGGAGGCATTCTCATTTCAATGATCTGTTCTACCTCCTCTGAATTCTGCCTCTGCCAAGATAAATAAAAGAAATGGCAGTTGCGGCTTTCTCTTATACAATCTATTTGAAGTTTTCTGAGATTGGTTTTTGGATGCAGGGGCAACTACAAGAACTATGATATAAGTCTGGAGGGTACTCTAAGGTGAAGTCACATTCTGAAAACTCTTCCATCATGACCATGGGAAAAATAGCCTAACTAAACTTTCTATAATGAAGATGAGTTCCTTGACTCATCTCATTTTTAATCATTTCTGTGTTCCTGTCAAACAATAAACTGCCAAAAAAAGGTGTGATGATTTAGAGCTGTGCACATCTGACTGAACACCCTCAGTCAGCTAATCATCTTTGCAATTAATTCTTCTCTATTTGAACTCTGTGGAGATAACTCAATTAACATACAGTGTCAAAGGATCTATGTTATATGGGGAGGGACATTCTGCCCAGGGCTCATCTCCAAACTTCATGCACTGATTTGCTCTTCATAAAGGCTTAGTTGTATACACTCTGTTGATTATTCCTAGATTAGAGGCAGGTTCAGGGATACTGAACAACAACAAAAAAAATGTGTGGACGGATTTGGTAGCAAGTTTTGAGTATCCTGCAATGATTAAAATCTTTTAAACAATTTATTCAGGGTTAGCATGAATGTAGCATTTTAGAAGCATTTTAGAAATAATTCCAACATACATGAAAGTGAAATACCAGAGATCAGAAACATGTAAGCGCCTACCAAAATAAAGAATATATTATAGCATAGACCTTTATCACAGGTTTCCCTACGCATCTCTCCCTTAATATATGAAGCAGAGGTAAGCAAAAACAAGCTCATTAGCATCCCACTTAAGCCCCTGGCAACCTAGCATGCTCTGTCGAATTTTGGCAGAAAAATCTGTTTATTGCCATTCCCAACTGTAACTAAAATGTTCTATTTGAAATAGAAATAGCATTTGCTCGCATCCTTTCCTTTATAACTTGTCTTTATCTCTCTCTATAGGCTTTCCATTTAGTATTTTCAATTACAAACTTCTTACGAGTAGGAAGCCTACAATATTTTTTATATTATTCTAAGATAAGTGTTTACTGGCTGCCAAGAGTTGTTACTCATACTTCACTGACGGCAAGATATTACTATTACATTTACTATTTCTATGATTATAAATGCAATACCACTTCATTCTTCCCCAAAGACATGTATATGAAACCATCAAAAATACATAAAAATATCATTGGGGCAAAAGATAAACCAGTTTTCTCCTATGGGTGACTTCAAACAGGAAATAACAAAACTTCTATGTGTCTAATTGCCTCTTAGGTTCTATTTCTTGGTCACACATGTGATAGTTAAACTCTTTGTAGTCTTACTGCGCGCGCGTGTGCGCACACACACACATACACACAAACACAAATAAAAAACCCTTCTAATTTCAAGGTAATATACAAAGAGGAAAGAAACATATGGCTGCAGTTAAATAATAATTTAACAATGTTGCACTCATAAGTGACATGCATAAATATGAGAAAAGAACGGAAGGAGTTTTAATGAGTTTCTAAGATTTCTAATACTGCCAGAAACAGTGTTTGTACTGTTGTGCTCGTAGATTTCTATTTTGCAACCCAAATGCTGCAAAGAAAAGCTAATAATATATGCAGCAACAGCCACATGTTTTTCAGGAAAATGAAAACCTAACCCGCCATACCTTGTTACTATGAACACACATTAATTGGAAACTTCATTATACACTACACTAATCTGATGAGCAAACATGACAATTATAGTCAGCTTAAAAATGCTATCAAGTTAGCATTTCAAAAGAGAAAACCCGTTTAAAGTATATATGAAATGGCAAATATCCACAGCATGGGTAGCTGTTGTGGCCCGGCAGGAGCCGTTGGAGCTACCACCAGACTCCGACAGCGAGGGGCCCTATGAGTCGGCCTTGGAGGATGTGGAGGACCCTGGACAGGGTTCTGACTCCGAGCAGGGCACAGAGAGACTGGTTGGCCACCAGGTGGTGCCTAAGCCTTGGATCAGTGGGGAGGAGACAAGAGAGAGTGATCCAGAAACCACCTGTGAGTTGTTCCGGGATGCACGCCGTCGAAGGGCTACTCAGCGTCAAGAACAACTACATAATTACAGGAGGTAATTACGCTCAGCTGATGGTCATTAAGCTCCTCTCCCAGACTATAAAAGAGACTGCTTGTGCCACGCCCTTCTTGCAGAAGTCAACATTTGACTAAAGAGAAACAAACTTGGCAGGCTGGATTGCTGCCAGAGTTTGTTTGCATTGCTGCCAAGGTTTGTCAGACTTGCTGCCAAAGACCTTATCTGTTTGTTTATTTGGCTTTCAGCCCCTGAGAGTCTGGTCTTGTTATTAAAAGACATTCCATTTTACGCTAGTCTCGGCTTTCGTTACTGGACGGAGGAGGGGGTCAGAACAGGTAGCTATCATTTTTAATGCTACATTTTTAAAAACTGTATTTGCGGGGTTGACTTGAATTCTCTATTTAGATAGACATCTGAAGCATGACTCAAAAGCTTTTAAAAAAACCTTGTAAAAACAAAAACGTACACTATTTTATAATAATTTGTATACTGTAATAGTCTTCAAGTAGAATATTCCAAAACTTCTAATCAGATTCATGCATTTTCGTACATATACAATGATATCCCTGCCACCTGATCCCATTGCTTTTCACGTGTGGAAGGGGAAAGCATGCTGAAAATTTCCATGTATAGACCTTGGCTCTCCAAACACTTCAGTGCAACAGAGGAGATGGAGCCAGCCACAGTCTTGCTTGTACCCTCATGTGATTGCAATTGCCTGAGCATGTCATCCAAATACAGCTTCTGTATCCTTTTATAGTGAGGTGTAGTTTGTAGGAGAAGCAGGGGTGGGATTCAGCTGGTTTGGACTGGTTTAGGAGAACCAGATGTTAATTTTACATCTGTTTCACTGAACTGGTAATTGTAAGCACTGGCTAGCCCTGCCCATCCCTTCCCCTCCCCTCCCAGGAGTCTCCACGCAGCCCGTTCATCATGCCAGGTAAGGGCTCGCCCAGAGGCTCTGGGAGGGCAAAAAATGGGACTCCTGGAAATTCTGGAAGTCTGGAAAAAAGGACTGTTTCAATCCCACCCCTGAGAACTGGATATAAAGTTTAGCAGAGTTATCTGATCTCAGATTTTCAAATGATTCCAAGGTCCTGCTAGGTCCAGGACATCAACAAAGCAGTATTGGTGGCTTTCCAGCTTTGTCCTGCTGTCTTCATTTCCCCCTTTTTGAAAACCTTGTCCAGGATAGGAGGCATTTTAAAATTTTCCAAAGGTGTTTTCAGTCATGGTGACATGTTGTGACAGTTTTTAATCAACCAAAGCTATCCTAATCATTTTGAAAAATTCCAGTGTTGGGTTTCCTAACCTTGCATTGACCTAGCTGAAGAAGCTTAGTATGGAGGTTAAACAAAAGGTCTAATGTTGGATTTCCTCTCCAAAAGATAATCCCTGTTTCCAAACTTGGGAGGAAGGAATCCAAGTGCTTTGGGCATTCATGTCCTTTTTTCTTTTACTAAACCATTCTGGGATTTTGTTAAAGCTGAAACACAGGTCATAACAATTATAATGAATAATGAAAACCATTTTCATATCATCGTCATCATCATCATAGGGTCTGCTTTTTGGATCAACAAATGCCGTCTTGCGCAATCAAATACATGACATCATAAAAATCAATACCAATCAATGCAACTTTGTCAAAGCCGCGTACTACTGTGTTTCTATGAAAATAAGAGCCAGTCTTATTTATTTATTTTTAACTCCAAAAGATACATTAAGGCTTATTTTTGAGAAAACATGATATCAAGATGATCAGCCCAGCTGGGTGCCCTCTTCCCCGGTGCGCGCACAAGAGGCAGTGAGCACATGGGGGCCAACAGTGTCCAGCAGCAGCTGCAGCCCACTGTCCCCTTGGTTGGCACAATCTGGAGCTGTGCAGCCTAGGCAGCACAGGTGAGTTAATTACCTGTCCAAGAAGCAGACAGAGGCAAAGGCACCGGGGGGGGGGGGGGAAGGCAGGCAATCTAGACGCACCACATGGGAAAACCATGAGTTGGTGGGTAGCTGCAGGAAGTTCATCTTCATGCAGCAGCAGATTCTTGCAGAGGTGCGGGAGGATGGCAACTGATCCTGATGTGTCACACTCCACACATACGCTGAGACATGGTGGGATACACACCTCTCCCACCGTCTCTTAGCTTGTCCACAGATGTGCGGCACATGAGGATTGCCTGTCTTTCCCCCACACCTCTGCCTCTGTCTGCTGCTGGTGCTGCCACACAAAGATGAGCCTCCCATAGCCAGTTGCCTGCCGCAGCCAACTATCTCTTGGCTTTCCTGCAGCCCGTGTGGTGCATCTGGATCACTTGCATCCCACCCACACTGCATGCCTCTGCCTCCGTCTGCTGTAATCAACTCACCTGCACTGGGTGGGCTGTGGCTGCTGCCACAGACACTGTTGGTCCTCACACCCTTGCTGACTCCAATGCTGGCCCTGCCCACCCACCCCCCACTGTTGACAACCTTACCTTAACTTAACTGCGCTTATTTTTGGGATAGGGCGTATATTAGGAGCAGGCTAAAAATCAGGCTAGGGCCTATTTTCTGGTTAGTTCTTATTTTCAGGGAAACATGGTATTGATGCCTTCTTTGCAATTCACAAGTTTATGGAGAAACACTGAGAAGAGAGGAAGTGATTACATTTGGCTTTCCTCAACCTTGTATAATGAATCATGAAAATGATAAAATAAATAGTAGAATATGGATTGTAGTGTTCAATTTCTAGAATGCCACATTCGGATTTGGAAAAGTACATTTTCCAAGTGCCTATATGAAGCAAAATGCTTATCAAGCATCAACTAATGCTTTACTCCTGCATTTAATTAACTACATTAACATGAACTATAAGATCATGTTATTATAAGCAAATAGGATTTTCATACCAAATTTAGAAAAATAAACCTTTTGAATGTTAAGCAACTGGATTGTGACTGATTTGAATCTTCCATCCACACAATCCCATCATGTTTTACTCTGGCAAAACCCATGCTATCAAGTCAAATGTTTGTTTTAGTGCTGGGGCTAATATTCTCATTTAAGGCTTGGGCTTTTTTTAACTATAAAGAAAAGCCACGAGATCCTTCCACCAAAACAGCTAAGTGGATGTTAACTTGAATTTAACACAACTGCTTTCCATGTTTAGATACTATGACAGTCATTGATGCTAGTTTCAACAGTATGCATTATCTGTCTCACTTTTGTTAAAAACCCTTATTATTTACTGGGATTTACATTTTCTTGGTATGGCACACTTTTATTATTCCCAGCATACTACCGATATCAAGTTCCAAGAAAAACATTGGCATTACTATTTATTTCTGCAAATGTGCATTTAGAAAGGCAACCTGAGGGGATGATTCACTGCTCATGCATATGTATGTACTCCTGCTGGAATCAAGAGACTGATAAGTGACTTTTGAATTACTCCCTAATGCCGTAATCCCATTCTGAGAAGCCATTATGAAGTAAGCAGTTTGATGAATGCAGGTGAGGACGTCAATTTTATAACTCCCCAACATACTTTTTCCATAGGTGGTATTTCAATTATTGGGAGAGAAATTCCCTCTACCAAGTGTTTCCTCCCAAACCATTGCAGGCAATCTTTTTTAAGTCAACTGGAATTGTTCTGGGGTGGATTAAAGGATATTTGGGGGAGGGGGAAAATCTAGATATATTAATTTCTTCCTTCAATTTGTTACTCTCTCTGAATGCCTTATTTTCTCTGACTGAGACATTATTGTAGAAAATACATGGTTGGCTGATTTTTTTTCTTTACTGAGAGAGTAGAATTGAAAAACTCCCAAGCCAATCAATTTGTCAGCTTGCCATCCCTTAATACAGTACTTCTAAGGATAATGCAACATTTATGGCTACCATAACTAGAAAGCAAAATTCTAACCAGCTAGTAGATGCCAGCCAAAGGTTAAAAGATTTCTAGTGTTCATCAAAAATAATTGTGGCCTGGTATAGTTACGCTAACTTAATACAAAAAGATAAAAAAAGATAAACGAGTCCTCATGGATTTTACTCCGCTAGTCATTGCTGATATACTCCTACCCTCAAAATGATGCTATAGAGCACTGCACACCAAGACAAGTAGACACAAGAACAGTTTTTCCCCAAACGTCATCACTCTGCTAAACAAATAATTCCCTTACCACTGTCAAACCATTCTCTACAGCTGCATTACTATTAGTTCTCTCATCGTTCCTATCACCCATCTCATCCTACTTATGACTGCAGGACTGTAACTTTCTTGCTTGTATCTTTATGATTTATATTGATATTGATTGTTTTCTGATTGCTTATTTGTACCCTATGACTATCATTAAATGTTGTACTTTATGATTCTTGACAAATGTATCTTTTCATGTCTTTTTATGTGCACTGAGAGCATATGCACCAAAGACAAATTCCTTGTGTGTCCAATCACCCTTGGCCAATAAAGAATTCTATTCTATTCTATTCTATTCTATTCTATATTATTCTATACAGGGTGTTGATCAGGACTGTAATAACTCTGATGATTCATTAAAAGTTCTTATGTTGAGATGGCAGAATTAAAGTTCAGGCCTTAGCCAGGCCTTTAGGGTTGTGGAAGTTCCATAAGGAAGCACAAGTCTGTGAGTTAAACATGAGGTCCAAACTACAGAAGTCATATATGTTTTTATAACATCTATACCTTATCTATTGTGTGATGGCTTCTTCTCATGTAACTAAGTAAAAATCAGAAATCCATGAATTCTTGCTTCACACTGTATTCAGGTTTCTTCCAATCTTATGGAGGACCCACCTTTGTTCAGCTGAATAAGTGTGTTTCATTTATCAAGAGAGATCTGGACCCAGACTCCTCATTTGCACAGATACACATCTGATCTCAGCTCAACAGCAATTCTCATTTCTGTTTCAAGGCCATTGAGACAACACTGTCAAAAGACATTTCTGCAATCATGCAGCCAGCACAATGATATGGAACACTGCTACCTTCCCAACAAAGTGGTATCTATTTACATATTCACATTTGTATGCTTTCAAACCACTAGGTTGACAGGAACTGGGGTGAAAACGGGCGCTCACTCCATCGCATGGTGCTAGGTTCTCAAACCTGGGCTGCTGAACTCCTGAGCCACCGCCCCACCGCAACCTAATTTAATAGGGCTGGATAATTCTACAACTTACTTCCAAATTTCCTGGAAGCTTATCTATCCTAGTAGAAGTAGAATAGAAATATTTATTTTAGTACCTCATCCTCACTTGCCTTACCAATTTCTTTTGGTAAAGTTTTAAAGATTATTTTATTGTTGCAAAATGTATTCATGTTTTTCCCCAATTATCTACATAGCTCTGTTGTGTCTTTGACATTGATTGTCCGCCCACCCCTTTATGAAAAAAGGAAGAATTTCTCTATAGTGTCTTACTTGAAACTTAACTAAAATATAGGAAACTACTCGATAACTCACGATTCATTTGAGCAACATTTCCTCACCTAATCAGAGAAGCAGAATGGCCACAGGCAGGCAAAAAAGCAGTAAAAGAAGGAGTAACTTCTAACTTCCTATCAGCTTCCCCATTGAGCTTCCTTGTGGGAAGCTGGCAAGAAGCATCAGAAATCATAATCATGTGACTGAGGCTGATTGCAGGGGTTCTGCAGCAGTCACAACTTTATGAATACAACTGGTTTGAAGATTCTTTCAATTCCACAGGAGTCCTGGGTTTTGCACATATTTCTTTAAGTCAATGGGTTGACTAAAAATTATTGTGCTATAATGCACTGTTTGGGCTAATTGAAGATTAGAATCAGACAAATAGTCAGAAGAGCTTTAGTAGTATATAGATGGAGAAATGGCATCTGAAGACATAACTATATCCTCAACCTCAGCCCACCCTTAAACTTGGTACTTTCTGAGCTTGGCTATTTTCTTACAGATGTTTCACTACCCAAACTAGGTAACACCATAAGTGCTAGCCCATCATCAGTGCTACTAAGAATAATGTCATCACATACAATCTGCAGGAATTTCACTAACATTTTGTCCTTTTCAGAATGGGCAAAAGCAATTGATTTTCCATCAGACTGATTTAGAATGTCTAGAAAAAAAAATACATACCTTGACTGAAATCAGTCAAGTGTCTCTGAACTGCTTTAAACTGTTTTTTCAAATCACAGGCACCACTGTAGCATCTTTGGGGCATGTTGATTTGGTGCTCATTTGACCAAGATTCAGATATTTTAATTGGTTCTTTCATGTGAGGATGATGTTTTAATTGTTGGTGTGTGTGTGTGTGTGTGTGTGTGTGTGTGTGTGTGTGTATCTCAAAAAAAATATCATCCTTGCCTGAAAGGAACAATGAAAAGATCTAACCAATATATGTATTTGTTCTCTTTTACTATTGTTATGTTTATTTTTGTTTTTAATCTGAATTGATGAAAATGGAGCCACTCATGGTTGGCTTCAGTGCAAATCACTTGCAACTAAATAAAGATATATTGTAATGCTAATCCCAAGGTGCTCTTTCAAAAGGCAACTGGTTGTGTTTAATCCTGTTTAAGAAATCTACAATCCTACAGGTAATCTTTCATTTATGACTTAGCAAACAGTCAAATTTATAAGAGCCTCAGAAGGTGTCTTCCATATGTCATAAAACACTGAAACACACACACACCACGCAATGCAGTCATGTGACCACATTTCGGGCTCTTGACATGTTTGCTGTTACAACTGGTTGTCAAGTTGCCTGTAATCATGTGATCACCATTTCCAATTTTCTCCGCTAGCTTCACCAGGAAGTCAGTGGGGAAGCCAACAGGGAAAATTGCAGGTGAAAGGGATGGATGGAAGATGATACCCTTCTGTGAGGTGCAGAAATAGAACTTAAATCTTCATGATGCAGAAACCACCAAGCCCAGGAGGCCCAGGTCTGCTCCTTTCTCTGACATCCAGGAGGCTACAGCCAACTACTGCTATGGCTCTGGAGACTCTCACTTTGCTCTCTACCTCAATGGGAAGGATTGATCAGTTACAGGGCCCAGCAGTGCATGCAAAGCTTTTCACACCTGGAAGCTTTTGAGGTACTCTATGACCCAATGCAAGGGACGCAGTAGCTCAGTGGCTAAGACGCTGAGCTTGTCAATCAGAAATGTTGGCAGTTTGGCAGTTCAAATCCATAGTGCCACGTAATGGAGTGAGCTCTCATTACTTGTCCCAGCTTCTGCCAACCTAGAAGTTCTAAGGCATGTAAAAATGCAAGTAGAAAAATAGGGACCACTTCCCACCATTTTGGTGGGAAAGTAACAGTGTTCCATGCACCTTCAGCATTTAGTTATGCCGGCCACATGACCATGGAGACGTCTTCGGACAACGCTGGCTCTTTGTCTTTGAAACAGAGATGAGTACCGCCCTCTAGAGTCGGGAACACCTAGCACATATGTGTGAGGGGAACCTTTACCTTTATGACCCAATGCACTTGGAAGTCATGACCAGCACATAGCTTAGTATTCAAAGGCACAGTCTAGTTTTGCTGTATCTGCTACCAAATTATTTGTTCTTCTTATGGTCCAAGATATTCACATGCCAGTAAGATAACCATATTCTCTAGCACCACAATCAGAAGGGTCCTTTTTCTTCATTCAGCTGATGGTTCAGCTTTTACAACCATACATTTCAAATGAAAAAACAATGGTCTTGGCAATCAGTACATTTATTATGAGTGTGATTTCCCTACACTTTAATATTTTGTTTAGATCCTTTTTACCATAATTTATTTTCATTCATAGCTATGATGATCATTCCCATGACTTTCTGAACTGAAGAAAATAAGTTACCACCTCAGTTTCATCTTCATTTGCTTACATTTGACTAGCTTTCCTTATTGACATAATTTTGGGGTTTTTTACATGGTGAGTGGCAAGCCAGGTTGTGCAATATCTTTGAACAAGACATTCTCTATCTCCTTCTTGCTTATCTCCTTTTGTTTCCAGGCATTAAAGCAGCATCATTAGCATATCTGAACTTTCTGATGTCCCTTCCAGCAAATAAGATTCCAATTTCTGCTTCTTTTAGGGCAGTATTTCTTGTGATAAATTCTGCACATAATAAAGAGATGGTGTATAGCCTTGGTATGTTTCTTTCCTGATTCTGATCTATTTATGTCCTCCATTATAAATGTTGCTTTCTGGTGATCATATAAATTATTCAAGAGGCAGACAAGGGAGCCTATATCCATGTTTTTAAGGGTTGTCCACAATTTTTGTGTGTGAGAGCTACACAGTCACAAAAAGCCTTTGAATAATTAGCAATGCTAACATAGAATGCCTGTTTAGAATTCCTCTCCCTCTTCCATTATCCATCAGAAGTTACCAATGTCATCTTGGGTGACCCTGCCTCTACTGAATGCAGCTTGTACTTCTGCCAGTTTTTATTTCATGCACTGTTGAATTCTGGTTTGCAGCATCTTGAGGATTATCTTACTGGCATGTGAATTAAGCACAACTACTCACTAGTCTGGATGTTTCTCAGGACTGCCCTTTTGGGTATTGATCTTTTCTGTTAGGCCACTGCTATGTTTTCAGCAGCTACTTCCAAACCACATGAAGCACTTTAATGGCATCATCATCATCTAAGATTTTTAAATAGTTCTGCTGGTATTTCATCAATTCCTGCAGCTTTGATGAAGCAATGTTTTCGAAGGCCCATTAACCTCACTTTTCCTTCTGGCTGTAGTCCAGTGATCAAACCTCCATGCATATCATTAATTCTGAGATGGGATCATTTTTGTACAATTATCAGGTCTATCCATGCCCTATTTTTCATATATTGAATTTCTCCAGTAGACCTTTACCTTTTTTTGCCTTTTATTATGCCCATCTTTGCATAATATTTTCCATTATTCCTGCAATTTTCTTAATTCACCTTTTTTCCCTTTCCTCCTGATGTAGTTGTTATCCTTAGTTTCATTGCATTGCTTTTGCTGTCCTCTACAATTTCAATGTTTAATTGGGCAAATTTTCCTCTTTTCTATCTGAAGTTGATATATTTCTTGCAGCAACAAAAGTCTCATGATTTCCACATCACACAAAAGAGAAGGAAAGAAGTTTCAAGTCATCTGTAACTATACACCTGGGAGTTATGTACAGGTATAGGTATTTACTGCACACCTACAGTAGGTATAATTTATCTAGGTGTGCAGTATGTCAGTTTTGGAAGCCATTTTTTCCCCTTTTTGTAGCTTCCTGACTGCCACATTTGTTAGCCTGGGAATTTGGGAGGGGGTTTGCTTGGAGCGGTAGAATGTTATCCATAACAACATTCTTTCTTCTGGGAATCAACGACACTTGCCTGCACCTGGATGGGAGTGGTTGAAGATTGTCTCCAGTTGCGTTGGAGTATTGGATTGGACCATGTGATGGACCTGTGGGTATGGGGCAAGGATTGTGGGTATGGGGCAAGGATTGTGAACTTTCAACTTTTCTTTTTATTCACGATTTTTTTCTTTTTAAGTCTTGTCTTGCACTCCCTTCCCCTCATTGTTGTAAGCCGCCCTGAGTCCCCTCAGGGAAAAGGGCGGCATATAAATCCTCAATAAAATCCTAAAATCCTAAAAACTGGATGGGGAAAACCTGGAAGCTTTCAGATTCGGGTTTTCCCAGATGTGCCAACATGATAAATTGGAACATTGAGGAAATTCAGGGCTTGGAGTTTTATTTTGCTGGGGGTGTTTCTGGGAATCCTAACACAGTGAAAAGGTGTATGAAATTAATTTCCTTAGTTTGGAAGTATTTTTATTGGGAGAGGGTTCTATTCATTTTACTTTTGGTCCCATCAGAATCGGAATGGAATGGAAACCTTGCTGTAAGACACTTTGATTTTTAGAGAAAAACTGATATATGCTACAAACATATGCTAAACAAACATCAAATATTTTCTATCTTACAACCCACCTGTTTTTAATCATAATGGATATAAAATGTATTATTTAGATGTTTGATGTAGCTAGACATATACAAAACCCATCCCTTTAAATCTTGAAAGATGCAACAATAATACATGTGTAAGGACATGTAGAGGAACAGGGGAATGTAATCTAACAAACACTCTCCCTCCTCTTTGTATTTTACTGTGAAATACATTGAATTAAGCATCTGTCTATATGTTTCCACAATATCCTCAATACATTCTCCCACAAGAATTCTGAAAGTCAGAAGCTGCTGCTGCTACCTGGCATAACCAATTATTCTTACTGGGAAAAAGAAAACAGATGTGCAAAATGAGAACAATAGGATTGCAGACCTGCATACTGACAATTTGCATGTAGCAAGCTACGATGTAAAGGCACAAATTTAGAATTGTCAGCATCAATTTAATAAATACAGAGCAAATTCCATCCTTTTGAATTCTATCTGGCTCATTCTTTTGTCCAAGAGTTTGTATGTGGATGGGCAGCATTAAGGCCCCTGCCAGGAGTGTTGTTCCTCTCTGTTCATTAAGTTATGAGGCCCTGATCATTAATTTGAGCTCTAAGGATCAATTGGAGTTGTTGCTACTATACCAGCACTTTTGCTGCATTGTGTTCTCTCCATTTCTGTTTAACATCTATATGAAGCTACTGGGTGAGATTATTGATCATCACGGGGTAAGGTATCATCAATAATAATAACCAGCTATACACTTCTGTCCCTGTTAAGCTAAATGATGCTGTTGATATCCTTTCTTGGTGCCTGGAGACCCGGGGGAGGGGGGAATGTCTGGAAGGGGAACAATGACTTCAGCTTATTCCTGGCAAGACTGAGTAGCTTTGGTTTTGGGGAACCTTCCATATCTCAGGATTTACCATATTTGGCTTTAGATAGGTTGCAATTGTTCCAGACCGACCCAATGTGCAATCTGGGAATTGTTCTGAATTCATGACTCTTGTTTGAAGTGCACGTGGCAGTCATGGCCAGGAGGACTTTTGCACAGCTTCATGCTGCCTGTCAGTTTCAATCCTTCCTGTCAAGTCACATGCCCTAATCACATCTCAGATGGAATACTGTAATACATTCTACACGGGGCTGCTGTTGAAGAGTATCCAGTAGCTGAAGTTGTTAAGCAAAATGCAGTGATGCAGGTAATTATGTGTGTTACACTTCTTCTCCATGAGCCACATTGGTGACCAGATTGCTTCTGGGTCCAATTCAAGATGCTGTGATCTTTAAAGCCTTACATGACATGGGGGCAGGTTATCTGAGATGTCACTTCACTCAATTACATCTATCTGCCCAATCAGAATGGGCATGTTGTGGGTCATCAGCCAAATAGTATCATTTAATGGGAGCAAGGAGCACAACATGTTCTGTTGCAGCAGCTAAGCATCTCAAACATAACCCCCCAGCCTCAAGTTGATGTTGACTGCAGCCTTATTGGCTTTCTGGAAGGCCCTCAAAACTTGGTTTTGTCATCAGGGCTGAGGATCCCATGGAAGCATATGGGCCATTAAATAGTTAAGTTTGACTGCATTCTTCTCTGTCTTTTGTTAATATAATTTTAATTGACTAAATGGATAAACAATATTGTTTAGTTCTGCTTTAATTGTGTATGCTGCTCAGAGTCACATGCCTATCAGATGGCCACTATATAAATTAAATAATAAACCTTCTACCCAAACCAGTGTAAGAAATTTAAGAAAAAGAAGAGATAAAACTATAAGAAAGACTGCAGAATTCAAAAGATACAATTAACACCATGCAAGTGGATTATATTTAACAATCAGTGGTATGTGCCAAGGCACATCTTTTGATCTATTCTGTACACTTTAGAGAAAACCCTTTTAACTATAATTTTTCATATTTTTATCTGGGCTTTCAATAATCAGGAAGGAACAAGCAGTTATTATAGTGGCGTTTTTGTTTTTAATGCATTTAAATATTAAATTAAGATATAGCAATAGTACTTAGAATTATATACCACTCCATAGTGCCTTATAACACTCTCTGAACAGTTTACATTGCCAGCACATTCCCTCCAATAATCTGGGTCCTCATTTTACCAACTTTGGAAGGATGGAAGTCTGAGTCAACCTGAAGTTGGTCAGGATTGAATTTCTGGCAGTGGGCAAAGTTAGCCTGCAGTACTGTACTTTAAGCACTGCACTACCACAACTCGTTATGTAGCAAGGAAGTTTGCAAATATTGTATTTATATATTATATAATTTGAATTTAAATATATTAGGGATTCACAACTGATAACTCTAGAGTTCTACATTGGTTTTTCATGAAAATAAATGTTTCCTCTTTTTAATAATGAAAATTAAATCCAGATATGCATATCTAATGCTATCCATTATGATTGCTTACATATCAATATAGCAATAGCACTTAGATTTATATATCACTTTACAGTGTTTCACAGTCCTCTCTAAGTGTTTTATAGAGTCAGCATATTGCCCCCAAAATCTGGATCATCATTTTACCTACTTCAGAAGGATGGAAGGCTGAGTCAACCTAGATATGCTGGTTTACTTGTTTATAAATTGCACCCATAAACTCAGCAGTGAAATAGCTGAACTATTTTATCATAATTAAAGCCCTGTATTTTCAGAGTGACCTAAAATAATAATCTTGGAATGAACTCAAAGAGTATGAAGGCTAATAACAAATAAAGAACTGGCAGCTGTGACTTCATATTATTGCATATATAATATCTCAGGTTCTTGGGAAGGATTCAATAGGTAGGCAAAAATGCCGAATCCATCTGACTGATTGTGTGACGAAACAATAACTCCATATAAACTGACCAATTTTTATATATTGCTAGTAGTCATGATGCCATGCATGACAACTATAATATCTGCATATGAAATTTAAATAATGCTACAAAAATCATTTTCAATATATTGATTTCTGGAATTACAATGCAACTTTCAGTCATATCCTGTTTGCACAATAACCTTCTCTCAATATACTGCAGTGATGTGCGGTGAGGTTTATGGCTCGTGAGGCACTGACACAATGGTGGGTTTCAAATTTTTTTAGACTTGTGGACTTCAACTCCCAGAATTCCACAGCCAGGCGTGCTCAGTTCCGATTTAAATCAACAGCATTTGTTTTTCTCCTTTGTGAAAAAAGTTTTCTTCATTCTTTTTCTTCTCCCTCCCTCCCCTCTCTCTCAAACAGACACACACAGAGAGAAAAGTCTCCACCATTGCAAATGCACCCTGCTGTCTGGGTGGGAAATGCCTGAAATGCAATAAAGCCTACCCACCCACTCACCTCCTGCTTGCAGGCTGGGGTGAGAGAAGAGGCAGAGAAGCCGGAGGGAAGGGAGCCGATCTGAGCCTTTGATTGCAGGCGGAGCCACGTCGCCTTTTCAAACTTGTAATCAGTGAAGCTGGGCTTAAATAGTTTTATCCAGCTCTCTCTCTCTCTCTGTGTGTGTGTGTGTTTGTTTGTGTGTGTGTGTGTTTGAAAAGGCAACATGGCTCTGCCTGCAATCAAACTACACTTGGGGAGGGATCTACACTTGAGGATGAAGTTTGAATTCCTCCCCCTCCCTCTGACCCACACGTACCTTTTCTAGCTGTTTCAGAGAGGATTTCAACTCTGCTCTTGCCTACCATGTAAAATGTAAAAGGAAAAAGGCAAGAGCTGAGGTCAGGCTGGGCTAGTTGCTGCCAGAGTCACCGTGGATGACGCTGCTTAACTGTTTAAAAAAGCCTCTAAAAAGCGCCCTCTACAGGAGGAGGCAGGAGAACGACATGCCTCACCTACGTCAGGAATTTTTAGGCTTTTAACCCTTGATTAACTCTGCTCGAGTGATCATAAAACGCCTAAAGTCAGACTTGATGAGGCACATTGTTCTCCTGCCTCCTCCTGTAGAGGGTGCTTTTTTAGAGGCTTTTTTAAACAGTTAAGCACTAAGCAGAGTCATCCACAGTGACTCTGACAGCAACTAGCTCAGCCTGACATCAGCTCTTGCCTTTTTTCCTTTTATCTTTTTTTTGCTTTTCATGATGACAGTGGTGAGGCTCTGCCTCCCCTGACTGCACATCCCTGATATACTGTAAATGAGTGTGGGTGTGGGGGGGAATGATGCTCATAGAAACACTAGCCAAATTCCAGGAGAGCTCAGCTAGAATGGACACACAGAGTTTTCCATTTACAACAGTTTTAGAGGAGTATCTGGGAATGTTACAGACGAATACATAACAATTTCTCTCCTCAACTTACATTGACTGGAAAAGCATCTGGAGATACAGGTATGTTAAATATTTATATGTTTCTTAATCAGATTTTATTGTTGCCACAAACATACAGGCCCTCGGTGGTTTACAGAAGTTAAGAGCAATACAAACCAAACCATCAATGGTAAAACTAAACCTGAATAGATAAAACCATAGAACCATAAAGTCAAACCACCTTCAGCACCCTATCATTCTCTATAGCAGTGTTTTTCAACCACTGTGCCGCGGCACACTAGTGTGCCGTGACATAGTGTAAGGTGTGCCGTGGGAAAAACACCTGCCTATAGTCAATATAGGCTCAGAGTTAAATTTTTTTAACATTTTCTAATGGTGGTGTGCCTCGTGATTTTTTTCATGAAAAAAGTGTGCCTTTGCACAAAAAAGGTTGAAAAACACTGCTCTATAGGACCATCAGGATAACTCTGTTATTAAAAAATAAAAATAAGACTATTAAAAAATAAAGTTATGAGTTACTGCTGCAAGATTCTTCTATTCCAACGAAATCTTACATATTGTAAATTTATTCAGAAATAAGCCTACTGAGATTGGTGGAATTTAATTTCAAGTAGGTATGAACAAAATGGGAGCTCAATTCCCAATATGCAAAATATCTTTTGATTTTGACAAATGAGTGCAATGCATTTTCATAGTTATACTGTAGTTTTACTTTCTACTTTGGGAACTTAGATATAATTCCACCCAGCTTTTTGTTGATATCTTATTTAGAGGAGAGCTAGAAGGGTGCCGCAATTAGTACAAGGGTAGGTAGATATGAGCAGAAGAAAGGGTCAGAAACATGAAGATAACAGCTGCAACTTCCTAACAGAAGTTCTGCCCTTTTTTCTATGGGTCACATTTGTTCTGCATAGAAAAGAGAATGGGGCTTTGATTGTGCAGTTATGGCTGCCATAGTGCCTGTTCTTTACTTCTCCTACAGATGTCCCTAGGGATGGAGATGATGTGGGTCATATAAACTTTCAGCTGTGTCATCCCAGTATCCTGAGTAGCATTCCAGCACAGCCAAATTTCAGTGAAGGTTTTGATGAAAGTTCATGCAACTAAAAGAATTAATATATATGAACTACCAGTCCACAAACTGAGTTACTTGTCGTAAAGGTTTTTTTTGTTATTATGGTCATAATTGTTTATAAATACTTATATTCTATAAATATTAATTTCTTTAAAGGACTGTTTATGTATGTACGAGCCCTGACTAATTCTCAGTAATTTATACTATGAAAATTTGCTAGCAAAATGCCTTATTATGTTGTATTAAGAAAATGTTGCTGTAATTTATGCCATAGATACAAGGATATGATAATTTTATAATAATGAATTCTATTTAAAACAAAAAAGACCAAGTTAAAAGTTCAGGTTTGGGCAAAATGAAGTAAAACATCATTTTTGATTTTAAAAAAATACTAAATTCTGATTTAAAAATCAACATTTACATACCCACCCAGTTAAAAATCTAAAAAATACACTCAAGTAGAAATCAAATTTCACTGAACGGAGTAACAGAATATACAGTATTTCTTACCTGCTTTTTTAACTACAGAGAGTACTGTCCTCTCAGGAGTTTTCCTTTTTTCTTCTTTTTTCCCTAAAAATTAATTTAAAAAAGATGCTGGGAAAGTAAATCACATACTTCAGTAAGTTTATGAAAAATGTATGCTATCATTTTAAATGATTGAATATTGAATTCAGTCTAAACTTGAACATATTTGGAGGAGATATACCTATCTATATCCTATATGTATCTATATCATATGTTTACATCAATTTTATCATTAGTTACCCCCCCTCTGTGTGTGTGTGTGTGTGTGTGTTTGTGTGTGTGTAAAATAGTATACTATGTATAGTATACATAGATTTATGTAGCACTGCATTCATAGGTTACTTATTTATAATCGTAATGACATTGATATTATGTGCCAATGATAAATTTATATTTATAATTCCCTACATTTAGTTATTTTTATATTAGCACAGTGAGAGGGCTTTAATTCTAGTTTTGACAGTATTTTTTTCTGATTAATGATGAAAGTAAATAATGTTATGTACCTGGGAGATGCTCACTGACATCAGTGGGATTCAATAATCTGTACAGATTACAACACATCTAATAGAGGATGTAATGTGTAATGAGATTATATTTATATATAATCTCTTATATTTATATATAATCCCTTATATTTAAACTATTATGTTAAATGATAACATTTTAAAAAAATCACAGTCCAAAAGCTTACTTTTTGCTTGAATATCGGAAACATCTTTCTTCTCATGGATTACCATTTTTTCCTCTTCCACTTCTAAAATATGAAAAAAACATGGCTTTGGATCATAGGCTCAGAAGTAGCTAATAAACTGAAAAAGAGGCTCAACTCATTCTGTCCATTCAACATTAAAACAAACAGCTGTAATTTAGAGTTCTGTGTCAGCAGGCATTTAGTTTACATCTCATGATGAATGTATGTATTCTTTTGTTTAAACTGTTATCTCCTACAAAATAATTTCCTGACACCTACATGGGAAGTTCACAACAGATATTTTTTCTTTGTGCCCTAGGAGAGAAATATCTGCTGCTGCTGCTACCTAGGACTGAACTCTCAACCTTGTGAATGGGAAGTGAGGATCTTCACCACTAGGCACCCTGCCTCTCTGCACTTAGGTTTCTTTCAGGGGCATAGGATCCCAGAGAGATCATGTGTTTGACCCTCATCCTCGGGCTCAGTCTGATCCTCTCTTTCCAATTGCTACAAATATGTTCATGGAATTCAGTCAAAAAAGGTCAAGGCAGTCCTTTTGGACCTAAACCATCCTGAAGAGACGGTAATAAAGAAGAGTACGTCCTGCTGATCTCAAGGACACTGCAAAGTGTCTGATTGATCCAGGAGAAGCTCTTTTTCCTGATGATAGAAACGCAGCCCTGAAGCTACTGAAGTTGGGACAGCTCCGGAACGGAAAGAAAATGGAAGAGAATAGTGTGTCAGATTGGTGAGAAAATTTTATTATTAGAAAAGAGACTACCCAAAGAAAATTAAAACTAAATCAAAATTGAAGACAAAAGAAAACAAGCGGCAAAATTAAGCTACATTAAACTTAGTGTGTTATCCTTTTTTTAAAAAAATCTCTTTTTACGAATGGAAGTTCTGCAAATGTTTCCTATTTTTTAAATTGAAAGGCTCAGTTTGTCTTCTACATTTTTTTACTTTTTCCATATATACTTGTGGATTAAAAAAATCTTTCTATTCTACAATGTTTGATTGGATTGTTTTTTTTAATTAAGAATTTTTCTCCGTAAGTCTACTATTTAAAAAGGGCTGTAATAGCAGAGAGAGAAAAGTAACACTGCCACTTTAAGGCTGGAGGCCTTTCATTGTATCTTCTTTCTGCTCTTTGATCATCAGACTTCCTTTCAGTTTGTTTATTGAGAGTGATAGTGGAAAGAGCATGGTTTGTTTATATAGCTGCTGTTTTGGAGTTTTTGCAGTGAAGGCAAAGTTTTGACTTGAAAGATTATAATGCACTTGTTTGGAATACAATAAAAGCTATAGTGAATGCTATAGTGGCAGTGTTTATAAGTTGGAAGGATAGTGCAACATGAAAAAGAAACATTAATATTGCAAATGATTATGTTTAAAATTCAAAAGATATTAATAATAACAGAGAAAATTGAGATGAGAAGGGATGCCACAGAACAAAGAACAACAAAAAGAGATGGAAAAATTGAGAATATTTATCAAAAGAAGAAAGTTGAGGACAGAGTTCCAAAAATTGAAGGAAAAAAAGGAACAAAGAGATAAGAAAATTGTGGATATTGACAGCATACTGACTGTGGTTGGAAATAATAAGAGTGAACTATGGAAAGGGGAGATAGGTGGACTGGAACTCCACCTCAGACCTCAAAGTACAGAAGAAGAAAAAAGAGAAAATTTGATGGAAGGAGAAAAATCTTGACTAAAACAATGGTAATAAGCAAAGATAAGTTGATGAAAAGAACAGACCGAGGGTTCCAAGTGCTCATAAGATATATAATGAGCAACAAGCTGTGAAAAGAAGTTCACAAAAGACCCATTAAGAAAAAAACCAGAATATTACTTCCACAAATGACACAAGATATAAAACTGCACTACTACTGGAAAGATACAGATTGGTGCAGTGAAAGTTTATAATAAAAATTAAGTCAAACTTAGAGTATTATATATAGTCATATAAATGAGTAATATTGATAATAATACATATATTGGTACTAGTTTGAGGATGTGAAATTTTATACGCTTTACATGGGGCTGCCCTTGAAAAGTGTTCGAAGACTTCAGCTAGTCCAGAATGCAGCCGCGTGAGCGATTGTGGATGCACCTAGGTACACCCACGTTACACCTATCCTCCGTGAGCTGCACTGGCTGCCCATTGGTCTCCGGACTCGCTTCAAGGTGCTAGTTGTTACTTATAAAGCCTTACATGGCATCGGACCTGGGTACCTGAGAGACCGCCTCCTGCCAATTACCTCCCAAAGACCAATTCGATCGCACAGGCTTGGCCTTCTCTGGGTTCCATCTGCCAGCCAATGTTGGCTGGCGACCCCCCGGGGGAGAGGCTTCTCTGTTGCTGCTCCGGCCCTCTGGAACGAGCTCCCCGTGGAGATCCGGACCCTTACTACCTTCCCGGCCTTCCATAAAGCTACTAAGTCCTGGCTGTTCCGGCAGGCTGGGGACTGTTAAAGCACCCATCCCTGTCTTAATTGTGACTGTTGTGGATTTTAAAATTGTTTGTATTGTCTTATTTATTCCCTCCCCTGTTTATTGTGAGCCGCCCGGAGTCCTTCGGGAGTGGGAGGCATACAAAACCAATAATAAAAAAACCAATAATAATATACAAACCGCAAATGAGGACTACTAGAGGAGACTTAAAAGTATTTGTTATTAAATATAATCAATTTTTATTTAGAATATGTTAGAAAGATGAAATGTTATTGAATGGAATGCTATTATATAGTTTTACCTCAAATTTAGGATATTTCATACAAAAGGATGTAAAAGCAATTTATAATCAAATGAATGTTTAATAATATTTTTTAGATATACTGGATTGATGATGTGAGAATTTGTTTGAAATGGGTTGATAATTTCTGATCTTACATACATTTGAAAGTGAGGACTATGGAAGTGATGCACAAAAACTTTACAACCAAACAACATGCAGTACGTGGTTGAAGAAGGTTCCATGTGTTATTTGTTGTAAGAAAAATATTCTCTTTTAAAAAAAAAAAAAACCAAGAAATGATATACAAAGATTTTTGGATTTGCGCAAATACCACCCCAAGAAAATAGAAATTAAGAGCTGGAAGAGACACCCGCAACAATAGAAAAAGAAAGGAAGAGAGGAAGAGAGGAAAAGGAAGGAAGGAAGAGAGAAAGTGAGGAGAGGAAGATGGAAGGGGGAAGCAGAGAAGAAGAGAGGGTAAGAAGGGGAAGAGGTAGAGAGAAGTAGGGGAGAGGTAAGGGAAGAAGGAATGGAAAGGAGAAGAGGAAAGAAGAAAGTAGAGAAGGGAGAGAGGGAGAGAAAGGAAGAGAGGAGAGGAGGAGAAGAGGAAGGGAGAAGGAGAGAGGGTAGGAAGGCAAAGAGGAAGAGAGGAAGAGGTGAGAGGTAAGGGAAGAAGGAAGGGAAAAGAGGAAGGAAGGAAGTAGAGAAGGGAGGGAGGGAGAAAAGGAAAGGAGAAGAAGGGGTGTCAAAATAGGCGAGGGATGGTAAACAAAACAACCCAAATGGAATATTACAATTCCATAAATGGAATGACAAATGTATTAGAATCATGAATGTAAAATAAAAAAGAAGAATAATTATGTGAATGTATATATAGAGAACAAAAAAATAAAAAAAACTATTTCTAAAAAAGGTCAACTGTGATTGTGCAATCGAAGCTTCACTCTCCTTTTATCAGCATCACATACTGTATATTCTAGTCTCCATCTTAATAAAGTGGTGATTCTATGACTACTTCATTATTTGATTCAAATTTGTGATGCTTCAGAAATAACTATATACCTATATAATACAGCAGCGATCGAGTAATGCAATACTTATGCAAATAACTTACCTTTCTTTTTAATTTCAGGAACACCTTTCTTCTCAGCAGTTACTTTTTTCCTCTCTTCTTCTAAGACATAAATCAAAGGGTAATTAATTGGTTTCATTTTGTTTAAATACAATAGGCAGATCAGAGCCCTTTAAAGATGAATCAAATTAATTGCTTTATTTTAAAATAATAAATACCTACCTTTTCTTATAACTTGTGGAATAGCTTTCTTTTCTTGAACAGCTTTTTTTCCTTTTTCCACTTCTAAAGAATAAATTTAAAAGGAAATTATTTCAGAGTGCATTTTTATTCAAGAATTAGTAGTCAAAATGACAGAACCCTTTCTACTTCTATACTTGGAGAAATAAAATACCTCTGAATCTTAAAAAAAAACCAGCACAAAATGTTGCCTGGTCAACAGTCTACTCATTTTAATGGAGGAAAAAGACTTCACAAAGAAGTGGGGGAATGACAATAAAAACAACTTCAGAAGGATTTTTTTTAAATTAAAAAAAGTAGACTAATGCCATACTGTGGAACAGCAGTACAGTTGATTGACAATGGAATGGAGGAATAACTGAATTTCTGGACCATCCAGGATAATTTTGATACACTTCATTTTTACCTCATTAGGGACAGAAAGTACTTTGATCATCTGTGATGATAACTGGGCACAAATAATGTGTTTATTTTGTTCTTTAGAGTTGAAAGGCAAAATTTCAGTACCATTGGATTTCAGCCATTATATCTGATAATCAGAGCATTTGGATGGGATAGAATTTAGCAGCATTTTTTTTAATGGTCAGTCTTGACATTGTTGGAAAAGTGGTCCTGGAAGGTAGTCTCTCTATCTCATTGCTCACTTTATTTACTGTATATAATTACTGTATATAATAAACTACACTAGGAAACTATCCAGGTTTTAAAGCTTTGATACTTCTAGATTTCTATGTCTCTCTTTTTCATCCAAATAGATTCAGCCATCTGATATGGATATCTGATACCTGTATTCATAATGAAATGGAAGAGGGCAAATGCATTTAAACATTTCCACACAAGGAATAAGATGGTCCTGGCAATCTACAGTTCTATGCTGGATGGCATAAGACCTCTCCGAAATTTCAGATTCATAGTTTAGATGTGCTCTTTCAGTAAATGAGGTTAAAAATGCTGAGCTTATCAGCTGGAAATCTGACTGACAGCCTGGGTCTGCACCATGCAATGGAGTGAGCTCCCGTTGTTGACCCAGCTCCTGCCCACCTAGCAGTTTGAAAGCATCCAATGTGAGTAAATTAACAGGTACCACTTTTGTGAGAAGGTGACAACATTCTGTGTGCTTTTGGTATATAGCCATGCTGACCACATGACCACAGAAAATGTCTTCAGACAATACTGACTCCCTTGGCCAAGAAATAGAGATCAGGACCGCACCCTAGAGTTGAATATGACTGGACAGAGAAACCTTTACATATGTATATATTGATGCATTTGCCCAGTCTCAGATTATATTACATTTCTCCACATAATAGCACATTTTTAAAAAGATGATTAGATGAAGAGTAATGCTGTACATTTAATAAAGGGGATTCCACTAGGTTTCTGGTTGTCACCCACTCTTTAGCCCACACCTTTAACAAACCAGGTAAGGTGATTAAGGCTATCCTATCTGGTTTGCTATATTTGGCAGTGATTGGATGGAAGCCAAGTCAGCTTTTTTCTCTTTGCTGCCACGTCCATTGTCAACTACATGCTGCTTGATAGCTCTAAAGGAAGGCAGAATGAGTGACAGAAGAGCCACTAACACTGCTGTGGCTGTTGTGGCAGGTGTAGGAAACAGAACCATTAGAGTCTATGGCAACTTCCATGCTGATTGCTCCTGGATGCTATCTTCCTTTTCTTGTGCTCCCGAAGGAAAAAGGGAAGGGGGAGTGATGGCAGCTGAAAGAGACTGAAAACTCTTTGCTGCCCTTTAATGTTCATCCAGAGCTTTCCACCCTAGCTAAATAAGTCTAAGGGTGATTGCAGGGGGTTATCTGAGGGAAGGATCTTGAATATGTATGGCGGTATTCTGAAGAGGAGGGAGATAGATCCATTCTGGATCTAGAAGTGAAAATATTTTGATGAGGTACAGGTCAATGATCATTCAGCTCAACTCTGCTGCTACTAAGGCCGTCTCTGTTGAGAAACCCCATCTAAAAGGCCTCCCTCAGGTCCAAGGGAGCTCTGTTTAACCCTCTGAAAGAGTAGACAATTAGCCTTGCTTCAGTTTCATCAGTTTGTGTCTCAGTTACATCCCTTCAGGCTGCAGATACAGACTGGATAATAGATCCAAATACGGATGATGTAAATGAGGCAGAGATGGAGACAGAGATGGATAATTATAGAGACAGTGAAGGAGATGGATAAAGCTGGAGATAGTGACTGAGACAGAGTTATGCAGATGAAGGCAAAGGCAAACAGACACAGAAACAGAGGTTTAAATAATTTCAAAATTTTGGGGGATAGATTAGCTCCAAATCATTCAAATGAATTGTCTTTAGAGGACTTTTTAAAAAAAGTATTCAATCATATGTGCTCCCATTTGCAACCTGAAATGCTATGTTGACCTACTATATATTGCAGTTAACACAGCATGTGGTTATACCAAGTGTCTGGAAAGAAGAAAAAGAAGTAAGAGAGGAAGCTGTTTTTCTAATAAACCCATATTCAGTTAATTTGCTAAAATATTTTCTTATGGACTTCAGATCAGTCATGATGAGGAGCTGCTTCTCTCACAAATGACTAAGAAACTTTAGGCATGAGAGAAGGAAAGTAAAAGCAAACATGAAGTTTTATCTTTAACTCTGCCCTCAATTTCAGTGTCACTTTCAGTGTCACTAATATTAACATATTTTGTTATTTATTGCCAACATACAGAGAAATGCTTCACACATTCTATCAACATACAAAGGGAGAAGAGAATGGCACTAACTAGACTCTGTTCTGACCTCTTCCATTCATTTATACAACCTGATTATCTTCAGAGGAGGACCTTTGAAACCACATTTAAAATATCCTTGTGATTTGGAATCCTGTGCATTTCCCTTCAAAGGACACAGGATTAAGTTAGCTTAATCATGGTTTATTTGGGCACATCCTAACACTCCCCACACATGCTGATTTGAATACACAAGTTGTTTTTCTGGATACGAGAAGAGTCTATCCACAAATCACATGACCATTTCAGGTGGAACTGGTACAGTTATCTAGCCAAAAGCAAACAACAGAATACAATATGCACTACTTACTTTTTGTAGCTGTCACGTTAAGCTTTCCCACTGCATGAGCAAAAGAATAATTTTTAATAAGTTAAACCAAGGAATGCAAACAATGAATTTCAAGGGATGAGAAAGGACAGCATGTTTGCAGAAGCACCAGCAAATATATGATTGCGAGTATTACAAAGTAGATATGTTCTTAAAAGCTATAAACCCTATAGTCTTTCTGCATATTGGTTCCATAAATATAAGCACCATCCATGTGCTATGGGAGGGAAGAGATTTACAAAATTGATTCTGTCTGTATGCCAATATTGGGATACCCACAGTGCAATAAAATATCTGTTAAATTTTTCAGCTATGAGTAGTTTCTTTTATATTAAATATATATACCATTTTTCTTTACACTTCACAGCCATGAACCAACTCAGATTTATTATTCCAATCCAACACAAATATATCAATAGGTCAGATACATTCTTTGTACACAAAGGGTCTACCCAAGTGTAAAAATTTCCAAGAAGCAAAAACTTTGTTTGCATTTGGTTTCACGCACATTTACTAGAAAGGTCTAGACCAGGGGTGTCAAACTCAATTTCAGTGAGTGCCGCATCAGGATTGTGTTTGACCTCAGAGGGGTGGGGGTGGCCAGGGTGGGCATGGCCAGCTTGATGTCACTCATGTCAGGGGCGCTTGTGGTGACCTGAGCGCTCTGCAGCAAACACGGGCTCCTGAGCTCTGCTTTCAACACCAGCAGCCTCCTGCAACCCTCTGCCAGGGAAAATGAGGTTTGTTTTGTGGCAGAGGCACTGCGGGCTGGTCCTTTGTTGTTTCCAGTTTGGCCCCAAGGACCAGATCTAAACACCCAGTGGGCCAGATTCAGCCCGTGGCCTTGAGTTTGACATCCCTGGTCTAGACAGTAACAGAATTAAGGCCTTTACTTTCATCTCTATCAGATGTGCAATACTATTAGACACTAGCAGACTTCCTTCTTTTGTGTGCCTTTGGAACTGCAACTCCCTGAATTTCCTGGACAAAGGTGAACCAAAGGTGTACTTTTTTTGTGTGCTTAAAAACCCCGAGGTGCAAGTATGCGCGCTAAGTTCATGCAATATACACATATATCTGGAAACTAGGAGAACCATCAGAAGAAAAAATGATCACAGAAAAAAATGTGGCAAAGTTTTTACATAATAAAAAAATATGTGATGTTTAGTGAGAGGCACATATTTCTTCTTAAATTAAATATCAGGTAAGAATCCTTTTTGGTTATCAGGTAATCATTGTTATAAATATTCTTATTAGCATAATTCTGGTCATAAATTCATTCCATTCCATAAATTCATTTTAAGTCCCATATGAGCAAACTAAGGAATTGTATGAAGTGACCCTAATAATGAAAGTTGAAAAGCAACTGGCAAACATAAACTATGAGACTAAGGGAGAATAATATGCAGCATTCAATGGGAACATGGAGTAGAAAATATGGTGCTATTAGTGCATGTTCTTTGAAAAGTAAATAACTTGATTTGGACAATAATTTTAAGTCACTCCACTCAATTTTAATATGTATTATATGCTTCTTAGCATAGATTTTGCATTTCACAAGTTACAAAAAGTTGAAAATCAGGCTAAATAAACAAAGGTAGCTTGCAGGTGGCCAGAAATGGATATATACCTTAAATAAATTAAGTAATTGTGTTTCTTAAAATGTCATTCTGGGCCTGAACATGTGGTGAGATATTTTCCCACTAAGATTTCTTAATTTTAAGTATGCAGAAGCCAACTAAATATGCAGAAGCCAGATCCCAGAAGCCAATTTTGCATGTAATCCCAGATTGTTCACCTACTGCAAAATAGATCTGCTAAATAAAAAAGCTTTCCCATCCATAGCCTGATAAACACAAAATACATTTAATAGTTCACAATAGAAATGAATAAACGAATCCTGCACATTCACATTGCCATGGCACATGACCCCATCCAATTTTAACAAGAGTTGCCATTTCCAGTTCAGAATGCAGGATCTTATCTGAAACAAAGAACTATTACCAAGGTTTTCCTTGAATGTGACTTTTTTTTCAAATTTTGTTTTACTTTCCATAACCCCACATTAATAGAACAAGTTCCTAGAAAATTCCCAAATCAAAAAGATCTCTTTCTAAAGTAAAAAAATAATAACTGGAAAATCAATGAAGGAGAGAAAGATGTGATGAGAAAAATAAGAAGGGTTTTAATTTAAGCCTCAAAAGGTCAGGCACATTGCTCTAAAATGGTCTTCAATGACTTCTACAACATCTTATGTCTTCCACCAGGGATGTCAAGTGCTTTTAAGAGATGGGAGAAGGCAAGGAGGAGCAGCACTGGATTTATGCCAAGTGTCCTTCAAAGTAGATTAGAGCACAGCAACTGCCTGTTGATCTGCCTGTGATGAGAATCTCTAAATATAGCAAAGCACTTGAGATAGATGGCATAGTGCTACACAACTGAGACTCTCCGAAGAGACACATTACCAAGCTCTGTATTTTCACACTTTAAGTTCCAAGATGATACAGGGAGTAAGTAAGTGACATTAGTGCTGATTCAGAAACAGCTTGCTGCCCATCCATCATCAGCAAAAGGAGGAGGTAAGAAAAAGGGCCCAAAAGACTGGTGATAAAGAGGAACATATGGAAGCAAAAAGAAGCTTTCTTCAGTTTGAAGCCTGGGTGCGTTTGGTGCTTCTGATCAAAACTGTAAGAATGGTTATGGAAACACATTTTTGTGAAGGACACATGACAGTAGCTCGATATCCCTTAAAATACTGCCTTCATATTTAAAAGTATAATATGGAAGTTTGTCCCTCCAAATACAAAACAGATTAAGCTTGAGTTAGATCTTGATTTCATATCTATATCAGTCCCCACTAATACAGCATTATTGAGATATAGTTCAGCATGAAATAATTTTAAAATTAATGCTAGATTTCATTTTATCTAGTTCAGTTCTATTTATACTATTTAAAGGTATATTCTCTTTCAGCCTTCCTCACCTTTGGTGCCTAGAAATATTGCGACTGGTGCTTCCAGAATTCCTAACCAGCATGGATATTTCCTTTCCTTTTATGAAACAGTTAATATATTGGCTATTCTCAGATTCCAAGTATTCAAAGTATTAATATTCATTGAAATCAGCTGAGAATAGAAATAATATTCCTGGTATATTAGAACTTCTCTGAAGCCTGCTGTGCCTCTGAGCTCATCTCATCTGACAGGGTCTCTTCAAACATTCTTTTTTTTAATGAGTGTTTCATTTCGCTTCTATTCTTCTCTTCAGCATTGCATAGCTGTGCCATCCTGATGTAATCAGGCAGTTTACAAAGGTCAAGGAAATGTAAATAAAATCAATCTGAGATTCTGAGAGTAGCTATATTTTTAAATTCTGAATCCCATCTGTTTGACTTGTCTCAAGAATGCTAATCCAGAAATAACTATCTGCAATAACTATAGTATACATTAATCTAATGTTTTAAACACATTGTCTGTTATTTGGATTGGATATAACCAAACCCTTTGGGACTAAGAAAGCTAAGGTATAATGATGCAGATAGGTCATTCTGGGAGATAGCATAGCTTCCCTAAGTATCTGAAATCATCTACTCTGCTGTTTATTGCCTTTCCAACCTATAATTTATTTGCTATTGGGATGGAATAGTAGATGGCTAAGGCGCATTTAATATTCTTAATACTCAAATGATGTGAATTTGTTATGGATCTTCCGTGAGCATTCAACTTTGCTGTCGAGAGGAGGAGCTTAAAATCTTCTTTCACAGGTCAGAATACCTAAAGTCATTTAAAATATGGTAACCCATTAAGGAAGGTAGTAGCTAGCAGAAAACAAATTGCCTTCAGATTTAAAAGTATAATATGGAAGTTTGGCTCTCCAAAGTTAATTGGCAGTGAATGCCAAATGTAAAATGAAATAAAAATGCCAAGGATGCAGTGGAAATGCTACAACTCCACTGCCTATTCTTTTATTTGTATACCAGGCATTTTATTGTAATTGTGAACCTGTTGATGACCAAATCAGAAACAAGGTTTATGAGTAAGCTACAAATGAAATCATTTAAAAAAAAATTCCCAGAAGATTTATTTATTTATATTTTATGTTTCTATACTGCCCATATCCCACAAGGGAGATTTATTTTATATACATTTTCTTTTTATAGAAAAGATTTCAACAGTAAATTCAAGAGACTTCTACAGGTCATCTGCCAGTGGTGGGTTCCAAAGATTTTTAGAACCTATTCTGGTGTGGCCTGTTTTGTGGGAGTGGTTTGGTGATCATGTGACCAGTTGGGAGTAGCTTGGTAGTCATGTGATTGAGTGGGAGTGGCTTGGCAGTTATGTGACCAGGTGGGAGTAGCTTGGCAATCATGTGACTGGGTGGGAGTGGCCAAGTCAATGTCACTGAATTCTTTGCCCCAAAGAATGACCTACAAAAAGAAGATATAAAAAAGGAATTTATTATTTTGTGCACTTACTACTTAAATAAGAATAAAATAAGTACACAAAACAATAAAATAGCTACTTACAGAGGAAATATGGCTGTCCTTGCCGGTCTTCAACATTACTGACCATCTTACACACACACTTCCAGCTTCTCTGCCTCTTCCCTCTTCCTGGATTCACTTGAAGTTTTAAAAACTCACAGCCTGTGCACAGCACACACTCTTCTAGCAGCCCCTCTGCCTCTTCCCTCTTTCCCAACATCCTCCCCACCCCCACCCCAGCCACTCACCAGTTCTTTCTTCTTCTGGTTCTTCTTTTGAGAACTTTTTGGCAGCATGGTGAGGATGGGCAGGACGAGTGAAAGAGTGAAGGAGAGGAGGGAGCATTCTGGTACGGGGCCTCCTGACCAACGGGTACGGGAAGGCATGCTAAATTTCACCATCTGGTATGGCTGTATCGGGCCGTACCGGTTGAAACCCACCCCTGCATCTACCTGACTTTTCATAGTCCCACAACTGAACTTCATTTTCACCTTCCCAAGGATCAAGTTCCCAAGCCAGGTTTTCCGAGTAATGAAGGCTTACTATACTAAAAAGTGTAAATAAATATGCTGGTCCTATCTCTGGGCCCAAGTCATACCATAATGCGTTAAGAAATTAACATGCTTCTGTATTCCATCCTAGCTGAGTAGCTAAAGTTTTTCATTACTTTTCCATATTTTTTAAATAATGAAATAGCATTATAATAGGAAGAAAAACTATAAATAAAGTGCTCCCTGAGAGAAATAGAAATTGATGAGTAAATGGGCAATTCATCAGTTATCCCCAAGCTACTGTGAAAAGGAATCAGAGACAGCCTAACTTAATTAAACATAGAATCATTCTTACAAGCCACAATAGACATGCCATCATATTTTATGAAAGATTGGAAGAAAATTGCCACAAGCTGGTGGGGGGACGGGACATGGAAGTAGCAAAGAAATACTGGAATAGACTGATTTGGAGCCAACACCATATGGAAATTTAGTATAAAAAAGAAATAAAAATAGCAATTTCAGAGAAATGGAACCAAAAGCGATGTTTCTCATACTAGAGACATAATTAATTTGATAGGGACTAGACTTGCACAGATAATCATGCAAAAATATTAATCAGTACTTAGTCTGGGAAAAAAAATTCTTAATGAATTATTATTTTTCCCCCTTCAGGTGCTACAGTCTCCCAAATATGGAAGGAAATCCCAAACCCCCTTCAGGTGCTACAGTCTCCCAAATATGGAAGGAAGATCACTACTTCCATTCTCTGTCCTTCGGCTCGTCACAAGAGACCATCCAGGCAGAAACCCAATATATATATATATTACAGAACTCTGAAATTAGTTTTATGTAGAAACCATTCTACATTGCTTTCAGTACTGAGTCATATTGTGCAGCCTTCTTGGAACATCTGTACTGTTCTCACTTTTATAGATACCATTGTCAGCATTAGACATCAAATGGGGTAAATATTTTTTCTCTGTTCTGGACTCATGCTTGGTATAGAATTGCTTCCAAATTTGAAGGCTTCATATTGATTTTTGTTTGTTTGTCTCTATATTAAATATCACACTGACTCTTGGATCCCTGTTCTAAATTGTCACCTGCTTGCAGGCTGCTTCTAATAGCTTCACAGAAATGAGTCATATAAAACTGTAAATAAGTCTAAGGAGAAAACATAGCACTGTGTTAACATTAGGAGTAAGAGACCAGCATCAGAGATATAGTTCTATATCTAGATTCTAATGTGGATGCAGTGGACTAGACCTAACCTATAATTTTATATGTCAGTTCAGCAAATGGTTTTATTACTCTCACAGTGGAAGAACAATTATCCTTCTTTTTCATCTTTATCTAGTTAATCTTTGCACAGAGCTTTTCATATGCAAAGTGTTGCATCGGTTACATATGACACTAAATTTATCTTCAGTTTACAGAATTAATAGCATTTATTTATTTGATTTATACAGTCTCCTATCTCACTTGTATACGCTTACAATAAATAAATAAAACACAAAATATAAGAAGCAAACATTTAAAGAAAACACATAGCAGGCAGGCATAAACTAACAATCATTCACACAACCAAGAGATGGGCTCTAACCCATGCCTTCTGGATCTAGCTAGCTATCATTCCTTAGTAGTTATATGCGGAGTATGCCCTTTCTTGCGAGATCAGATAGGACAGGTGGAAGCAATTTAGGTTTTAATACTTTAGAAATAATGTCCAGAAACATTTCTCTTACATCTTTCTGAAATTTAGATCACTGCCTGACAGCTATCCTGGGACTTTACAAAAAGCATGTATTTTATTATTATTATTTTCCTTTCCTTCTTTCTTTGATTGAATTTCATTAACTCCTGATGTTGGGATTATTGAAAAATTGGGTCCATAGACTTTTATATGGATCCAACTGTGTGTAGGGGCTATATTTTCTCAATTTCTGCAGCAGCATGCATCAATTTATGAATATGATTGCATATAGCACCACTGGTATTAAACATATACACAACCAATCCCATAATGGCTACAATTCATTTGAGGATCAGCAAAAGCAAAATGTAACTCATAATTCTGAAAATTAGGAACTAAATCAGAGCATTTAAAGCTTAAAACACTAATTACAACTTAACACAATGAATATTTACCATTATGACAAACAGGGTGGCACAACAGCATTTAGTTCTTAAGGTTTTTTTTTGTTTTTTGTTTTTTTTATAAGCTGAAGAGATGCATTCATCAAAAGCAGAAGCAATATGTCCTCCCTAGCATCATGCATTTGGGGACTAAATTGTGAATTCAGCTCTACCTTCTATATTTATATGAGAATATTTTACTAGGAAATGGAAGTCAAACTATCATCCAATTTTTGGAAAGAAACTATCATCTTCAGGTGCTACAGTCTCATTAAAGTAAGCACTGATCTGCTTCTTATTACCTTCTCATCCTGCTTCTTACATGGAGTTCTACTCTTACCCTATTCAATCATACAATGCTAGATCTCTAAATACTTCATACTCATGGCTTTTTGAGTGACCAAAAAAAGCTTTGCTTGGAACTTTTTCAAGGGAAACTAATTGATTAATGAAGTACCCTATTTCTAGATATTCTTGAAAGAATGAGACATTCCAGTCTTTATCTAAGAGAAAGTATGTTTAGAGAGAGAAAAAAATCTAGAAATGGAAATATACTTACAGCAAGAATTAAACAATTGTACTACTGGGCATATGAAATGGCAGCCAGTTTGCGTCAGTGATTAAGACACAAGATTAAAAACTGAGAGAACATGATTTACTCAACATCAAGCCAACTGGATGACCTTGGATCTGGATGACAACTGGGCCAGTCACTGTCTCTCAGACTTTGGAAGAAGACAATGGCAAACCATTTCTGAAAAATCTTGCCAAGGAAAACTCAGGGACTAGTCTAGTCCCCAGAAGCCAATGCTGAGTCAGGCACCAAAACAACTATCACCACCACTCTATACCTGCTAGGGTTGTAGTAGTTTTTCTGGGAGCATATTTTCCATTTTTAATTATTTACTTATTTCTTACAGAAATAAAGACATTGTTAAAGGATGTTGTAATATGAAGAACTTGACAATTACTTGCCTAGTTTTACAAAATTATTATTATATGCTTCTATTTGCAGAAATTTCAAAGAGTAGTCTGCTATGCATATGACAAGGGAAGGAACAAGGAGGCAATTCTTTTCTCTCTCCTTTAACTCACTATGTTCATCAGTAGAACAAAAAAACATCAGGAAAAGACAAACATTTATTCCCACACCATTCTAAAAGTGAGAGGTCCTGTAAATTTTAGTGGACTAAAACCTGAATCTTTACATGTCATCAAATTTAGAGGTAATCTTGGAGAAAAAATGGATGAACAAAGCTGATTCAATTTTAGTTTCGTAGCTTAAACCTGATTGTTATGACTTTATCTGAGAAAGACTTCTGAGATAAAGAGGATGAGTCAGGGGATCTCACTAAGCTCTCTGGATCACATGACCCAGATGGTCTCTGGCCATAATCAATTTCCACTAACCCAGAATATGTTGACCAAGACTCTGACCCATATTTACCAGCACAGTCCATGAAAATGGCAGATATGTAAAATCAAATGTGAGACGATAAAGATATATCAGTGTGCAAATGTACAAGAGAAGGTCTTGAAAATAAAAGTACATTTAAGAATTGCTCAATACTTGTAGAGCTTAAGGCAGATCAAACCTCAAGCCAACTGATCATGTAACTATAACTTTTAGTACATTCTTTCATGAGAGCAGTTTATTATTGGAAGCAATAGCTTGCTTGTGAAACCTGGTGAGTGGATTCCTTTGCATTGTCTCTTGTGTTGTGTTTCCTGGAATCTCAGCATAGATTTGGAGTAGTCTAGCTTTGGTTTTTGGATTAATTTAGAAACTTTGTATTGTTTTGATCCTGAGCACTATTTTGAATTTAGACTCTGGATGATAAAGTTAAGCTTTCCTTTATTTCCATATCCAGCCCTGACCCAGGATAGGATACTAATATTAGTTTGAATAATAGTATCTATTTTGGTCAAAATAATCTGTAAAAATATCTGAATGGTTTTTTAATAGAAGTTAACTGAACTTACCTTCAGCAGCTGGGAGAAGAGCTGTGATTGCCGAGGTCGGTTCCAAAAATAAGGGGGGATAAGATTCTGAACACAAGAGAGGCATGAAAGGCTATTAATTATAATAATATGCAAAATAATACATAATATATAATGAAGTACACTTGGAGATTACTTTAAAAACAAAAACCAGTCTCTCAGCAAAATTGAGTTTCTTCTGAATTGCTGTGTATATTGCTAAGTATCTCCTAGAAATAAAAGAGGGCAGAACAAATAAAACCCTTTGATTTGAAGTTTTAGATGAGTAAGCGTGAAATCATATAAATTAAAAATGCTGAATTATTTGCTGATCACTTTGTATTCAGGGTTTAAAAAAAGCATCAATCTATACAATCAAGTATCACACATTTATAGCCCTTGATTGTTGGCCTGAAAGCCCGTTTCCTTCTACTTGCAATAGAAAGGACTTTTCTAGTTCATGAACATCTACCAAGTTGTAGAGACATAAACTCTTTAATAGCTGCTTTACTTTGTGTAGCATATTACCAAACCTTTGTAGAAATGTCAGCATGACAACAGCTGTAGAGTAACATGAGCAGATGATGTATTTTTCAGTGAAAGATGTTATCATTTTGTGAAGAAAGGAAAGAAGTAGAATTACTACTCTCCACATTTTGGGTAGAATACACAGGCAAAAGACATCTACATTTTCCACAAGTGACCACAGCCACAGATGATCCATTCTAGAAGATGGCTAGCATAGGCAACATAACTGGAGTCATAACCAAAGCTAAAAAATTGTTTCTCCAGGATCAAGGGCAAAATCATGTTTAATTTGGTTAAGAAAACCTTTGTCCACTAAAGTAGACTAACTCTGGCTAAAATGTTTTTCTCACCCCATTGCATGTGGGATATATTGGCAATAAATGTCCTCTGAATCTGCTAGTTTCTCTTTTAAACATGAACCCTCTATTTTCCACCTTCACTCTAATAAAATATATATAATACAATACTTTGATATAACTTATTTCTTCTATTGTTACTTTCCATACATCTTGAAAACAGGCATGAACTCACAAAAATGATTAGTGATATAAATCAGGATTATGACAGCCAAAGCTTTGAAGTTTTGAGATAATACAGTCAAATGCATTCATAAAAATTTATGCCTGCCGTATTAGGTTATTTTATTACACACTGGCATAGAAACTTTTACCTTGACAAATTTGCAATATATTTACACTGACAAACATATGGCAATATAGTTTACCTCTTCTACATTTTAACTTTGAATACCTACTCAGCCCACCTGCCTATTCTCAAGTGGGAATTTAAAATCTCAGTTTTTAAGGGAGATATAAGTTATGAAATATATAATGCAATTTCTGACTGAACATGGATGAGGTCATTCTGGTACACTTTCATTCTGAAAGGAATTTCAACATGCTTCAATTTGACAAGGCTTTGAACCAAGCAGTCCCTTGAAGCTGCTTAGTGAAGCCTGCCTGGTCTGCTCCCTTTCAAGAGCTAAATGATGTGGCTATGTGGCTCTGCTTCAGTGACTCCCTTGGTTTTTTTTCCTCACAGTTTGCAGTATAAAAGAAGGCTGACAGGAACTTCTTCAGTGAGCACTGTGGGAGAAAGCTGAGACATACATTCTCCACATTGCATCTAAGAGGAATCACATTCTGCACCGCACCAGCTTGGGTTACGCTGAATCCCAGAATCCATGAAAGAATGACTAAATCGAAGAGCCCTTAACCATAGGGGGATACTTCACCCACAACTAGTTTGATGTCTCCTCTTCCATATGAGAGGACTTCAAAGTTGTTCGGTTTCAGTTTAGGAGAAGAGCAACACAAAGAGATTCCCAAGCTGGGAATGGCTGTTCTAGATTGTAAAAAAAAACAAAAAAAAAACCCTGAAGCCCATCCTCTGGATAAAGGTAAAGGTTCCCCTTACACATATGGGCTAGTCATTCCTAACTGTAGGGGGAGATGCTCATCTCTGTTTCTAAGCCGAAGAGACAGCGCTGTCCGAAGACGTCTCCATGGTCATGTAGTCAGCATGACTAAATGACAAAGGTGCCCAGAACGCTGTTACCTTTGCACCAAAAGTGGTCCCTATTTTTTTACTTGTATTTTTTATGTGCATTCAAACTACTAGGTTGGCAGAAGCTGGGACAAGTAACGGAAGCTCACCTCGGTACACAGCACTAGGGATTCGAACCGCTGAACTGCTGACCTTTCGATCGACAAGCTCAGCGTCTTAGCCACTGAACCATTGCGTCCCTGGATAGCCAGGACCAAACTCTCTTCTTCTAGAATGAGATGGATTTCAGAGGTTCAGAGTGTCTGTTCCACAGAATTGAACAATGGTAACATAGGCAGTTTTGAGTATTTGGACAAGGTATCCAACTTCTATTGGAGCTAAACAATGATGCACAGACACCCCGCAGCCTGAAACCTATCTTGCCTACTTTTTGTCTCCCTTCAATATTTTTGATGACCAAACCTTCTGACCAACAGGAATATGGAAAAAGGGCAAGTGGGTAGCATTACCTAGTTATGAGCCTATTTCCCCAGGAAGTCCTGTATAAGACTACCAGAGCATATCAAAATGTAGGAACTATACATTCCAAACATTGCAGCTCAGTAAACTTCATACAGTTTCCTCCCCACCCCTTATAACTAGGTGATGATTGGTTTTAGTCTGAAATTAAAATCTTGAATATACAGTAAGCATCCATCTAATTCTATCCTGATAGCTCAGATTTCAGATGTTGCTTTATAATGGGTAACTTTCCCTCTCTTGCCTCCCACTTGCAGCAAAGTTGAATCCATTCAGCTCTGCTCTGGAAATGCTGCCCAAATGAGAACAGGTTTAGGTAGAAGCAGATGACTGAAAAATTGTGAGAATTGGGTACAAAATTGCAAGAGGAACTATTAAGTGGGTTTCAGCATGCTCTTCCTGTCTCCAGAAAGGAAACAAAGACAGGAGCAGGGTATGTACGTGTATTTGCACCTTGTGTTTATGTCTGCAAATGTTTTACATGTTGTATGCTTGTAAGGTTTTACTAGAAAAAATAATGTGATTCATTTATACATTATATTTTGAGAAAGCGTGATGTACCAAATAAATTCAAAAGCGGCACAGACGTTTTTGTAAGAACAGGCTGAATCATTTTTCAGGAAACAGCACATTTTCTTAGGAAACAATTTCACATTTGTCTCTTTTTAGAACTCATATTTTCCACCACCTGATCACTATGTAATTTTAAATAACATTCTTCTCCTATCTCATTTGCTTTGAATGCTTAAAACACAAGCCACCTTAAAAGTTTTCCCTGGACTCTAACTTTGTAAATTACAATATATTAGCCAATAGCAAATGAGAACATTTTCTGTAAAGAGGGGTCACCAATCTGGGGAAAATATTGGCCAATAATACTAATCTTTTGGTTGAGATTTTTATTTTCAGCATTATCATTCTATAATCGCCAGAACTTGCTTAACCAACAACAGGACAAAGCTAAAGCAAAAGACATGTTATTCTTCCTTTTATGTGAACATGTCATTTTTGACTGAAGGCTCCAGATTGGGAGAACATCTAGACTGCAAGGAACCCTGCAACCCATGTGGGAGATCCCAGCCTGAAGGATCATTTTGTACCATTTTGGTACAAAATGCAATACCTTTCCATTTAAACAAGTTATGTTCAAAAAGCCAAATTAGCATCCCAAGTACATCTTCTTTAATAATCTCTCCACTATTTTTTCCCTTTGGGGACAAATAAGAATTTTGGGTCTAAGCAGTTCTCTAAAATATCCTATAGGAAGTCAGAATCCACAAGATTAGAGATACTTAAATATGTTAGGTAACTAGGTTTGAGAGAAAGGAGATTATAAACAACATTACTTCACACCTGATAGAGAGGTGGAGGTATATCAACCAGTGGACACAGAAGGTAATGAGGAGAATAAAGTTTTTGAAGGAAAGATGAGAAGTTTAGTTTTGAGCACAGAGTTTAAGAAAGTGGTGGAAATCTCAAGGAGTCATAATGTAGTCAGGATAGAAGAACAGCTGGGTGTAAAGATTTATGAATTGGCAAATCATGAAGATAAGAAAACCAATAAGGACAAGAAGACAAAGGAAATGCCCAAGGTTAACCTAAACCAACATTCCAACCGTAGGAAGTTAAGGAGTTAAGAAGAAAACCAGGGTAAAAATACAGAAAGTTAAGGCCTGGTGGAAGTCAAATAAAAGACCTTGTTACCACTGTTTGCAATTATGATAGAACTAATTCATGCTTGCAGATACTTTCCCCAGAGTGATTTGAGAATGAATGTGTACAATAAATACACATAACATTATAGAAATAAGGCAACTTCTGCTACCATGAAAAGCAGCAGGAAAAAGAAAAGAGCAGTAACTGTTTATTAATTAGTCTGTTTTATTAGGAAATGGGGTATTCTCAGTGTCATTGCAAACTATCTCATTGTAAAAAAAAATCTTGAACATATTAATTAATTCTCTGTGTGAGAGAACATTCCTTGTAAAAACAAAATGGTCAACAAACTCAAGGGTTGTGTAAATTCAAATAATGATTCAACAGTCTGGCAAAACTTCTAAGTCCAGCTTTTCACTCAACTATATCTTTCTTATTAGTTTGTAGCAAATCTTGAGGAACCACAAACTACAATATGTGCATAGGGAGATCATCATATAAATGCTGTGAATTATATACTTCTATCAGCTATCAGGATACAGTGGAAGTCTTTGTGTAATAAAATCCCTGGCACCATCTTAGTTTGCTGTGAACACTGCTGGCTTAAAAGTAGAGTTCTCATAAATAATGAGATCCCATTATTGCAGCTATCTTCGGAAGCAGGGGATTAGATACAATTCCAAATGCAACTGAGTGCTACACACAGTTTGTAATCAAAATGCTTAATGAAAATATTCTTGCTGATATCTTGCACACTGCAGGATACCATGAGGTCAGTTTGTCCTGTGGGGAGCCTATAATACGTCTAGTGAGAAATAATAAGCACCAGTGCAATTAATCATTTACATGCTTATGAAATCTAATAGATTAGCTATTGAGCAGAGAAAGATAATAGGATGTCCTTCTACTCTTACTATCGGTATACTACAGTTATTTTTGACAGAGGGTTAATGTTCCTAGAAGCTTGCATAAACACACACACATATAAACAAACAGAGACAAAATGAATGATAATTTAAAAATCTATCTGTTTCTTATGTGATTAAAATTTTACCCTCAAAATATTTAGTATGTGTTACTTAACTTATTTTTTTAAGGAAAATCTTCAAGCATGATCTCCAAGAAACCTCTTTGAGGCAAATTCTATCGATGCTATTGGTATTGTGTGTCATTCCGAAATAATTTGATTTAGAAGCAGTGTTGAGATCATAAACCTTGAGATCATAGTGCATAGAAGGACCTTATATTGTGTTAGGCACCTTGAAATCTGGTTTTTGTGGTTCAGAAGATAAGCAGGATGGACTTAGATCACCAGGAATTCCTGAGTTTGGAACCTGAAAAATCTATCCAGCACAATTTGTATGAACATGTCTATGAAGATTAGCTTAACTTAAAGGAAATGTTACTTTTTAAATACAGCATACCTACTTAGTATTTTAAGTGGCTATGACTCTTCAAGTTCGCAGGCTAAGCTTTTTCTAATCTTGTTTTCTATAATTCTTTACAACATATTGGTCATGTTTTTTTAGCATGCAAAATATAGGCTTGGCAGAGGCATACTGCATTCAGGCCTAACTATCTACATAAATATGTTTAAATGGATATTAGCTGTTGTGTCTAACTGGAGTAGTAGGATTATACCTTTATTTTCAGGAAAACATAGTTCAATTGACTTGGCATATTCATGGATTCCTTCAATTCACAAATTGATCTTTTCAAACCATTTTCTACAGAAGTATTTTCAATTCTTCTTCCTATTTCTCCTTTCCTCATTCTTAATGCTAGTTAGATTTCAGTTTGGAATTAAAAAAAAAAACCTCTGAAGATTTGTGTGTATTTTTATTGGATTCATTGTCTCATATGCAGTTTTATACACAATTTTCATAAAGCAAACCATGGTATCTAATATAGATCATTTTGCCATCAATATGGGATGTCATTTGATTATTAAGGGTGGGCTGCCTACTCAGCTGAAAACTAAATAGACATAGCATATGCATGTAGGTTTAGGTTTATTAGATTTATATGCTGCCCTTCTCCCAAGGACTCAGGGCGGCGTACAACATTAAAAGAAACACATAATACAAAAGTTAAAAAAATATTAAATAGAATATCCCAAACCCAATTAAAATTGACAATGACATTTTTTTTAAAAAAATCGAATTAAAATTAACAGTGATCAATAATTTATTTTGTTTTGTTCAGGCCAGGCTGGTTTGCTGGAAAAGCCAACAGAATGTAGATTCTTATACATAACGTTTCTTTGGGAAAAGCATGACACAATTCCGGAAAGTGAATATCAAAATAAAAACACATTTCACATAATGGTTCAAAGGAGCAGAATTCAATAACATTGCATTAAATTGCAAAGTAAATCATTTCCTTGTTATGCCACTTTATTGATGTACAATTAGAAATATATATCCTATCTTTCTTCCATGGTGCCAGGATTTTATTTTCATAGCAATCTCCTAGGTAGACCAGGCTGAGCAACAGTGATTGAGTTAATGCAGTATCTTTCAAGCAATTCAGGAAATTAAAAAAAATAATAATCTGGATAGGGGGAAGAGAAATGTAATCCTTCTTCTCCAGTCATTATCCTGATAAAAACTACTCCAAGCACTAAAATTAAAACTAGACACTAGTGACACTAGTGAGAACTTGTTTCCCTGATGCTAATTACAGCATGAGGGCAATTTTGTTAGAATTAAACTTCCCCTCCCCATGTACTGTGGTCTTAATGAATATTGCTCCCTCCATACTTAGAATTTTTAAAATTCCCCACAGACACATAATTAAAGCATGGTGCATAATTAAAGGAAGGCATGTGGTTGAGTAGCAGAAGGAGAGTATTTCCAATTTAGTTACGCTTAGTCTCATTTGTTCCTATCTGTAAATTCATTTCAGCTGTTTTCTACATCTGATTGCCAAATCAGAAACATTTATGTGTATTCTCATAATTTCTCCATTCGTTTTGAATTTCTCCTCCCTTTGTGTATCTTTGTGTTATGTGCTATGTGCTATGCGCTAGTTGTGCCCATTCCTGGATTATGGGGTTTATACACTCATACCTTAGTCACCTCCAAAATGAATTACTTTAATGCATTCTACATGGGCTACCCTGGTGCAAAATGCAGTAACATGGGCAGTGATATGTGTCCCTTAAAGGACATACATTATACTTCTGCTCGAGAGCTGCACTAGTTACCTGTTTGCTTCCAGATTACCATTCAAGGTGCTGGTTTGAAAGTCCTACATGGCACGGAGCCAGGTTATCTGAAGACTTCCTCTCCCTGATTACAACTACCTGTTCCAGCTGATCTGCCAGGAGAAGCACCGTGCAGGTTTGCTAAGAGGTTGGACATAGGAAATGAGTTTTTTCTGCTTCCATTTGGAAATGCATTCCCAACTGCTTCATCATGTCCTCAATTTACGATGGCTCATTTAGTGACTGTTCGAAGTTACAACGGCACTGCAAAAAGGACTTACAACCATTTTTCACAGTTACTACCTTTGCAGCATCCCTCTGATCATGTAATCAAAATTAAGATGCTTGGCAAATAGTTCATATTTATGGCCATTGCTGTGTCCCCCATTTTGAGATATTCCAACAAGCAAAGTCAATGGGGAAGCCAGATTCACTTAAATTACTAACTTATCCACTGCAGTAATTCACTTAACAACTGATGCAAGAAATGTTGTAAAACAGGGCAAAACTCACTTAACAATATAAATCCTGGCCTCAATTGTGGTCGTAAGTCAAGGACTACCTGTACTATTGTGATGTGTTCACTTTTCTAAGTGAACTCTGACTCTCTTTTCTACGACACTGTAATCTCTTTGGTCCTTTTGTTTTTATTTATATTTAATAATTTTAATTGGCTTTGGTATAATTTGTTGGTTATTTTATGCTACAAATAAAAAAATTACAAAGTTGACAATTAAATATAAATATCACGGCTGTTAAAACAGCATACTGGGAGTAACCAGCCATCAACCATAAGCCTCAAGGGGCCTCTTTTTTTAAAAAAAAAGGGTCAATTGTAAAGAAGAAAATCGTTTTATACATGGAAACCTCCAAAACCCTGCCTTGGACTAATTGACTCTAGGGGTAAGAATCATGATCTGATAGAAGTTGTGGACCCATTGAACATGATTTACTGTTTTTACTTTTTTTCATTGTAAAGGATTCTAATTGCATAAACAGTGGGATAGAATCAAGATCACGTGAAGTGTTAATACCACTTTATAATGCCTTGGTAAGGCCACACTTAGAATACTGCATTCAGTTTTAGTCACCACGATGTAGAAAAGATGTGGAGACTCTAGAAAGAGTGCAGAGAAGAACAACAAAGATGATTAGGGGACTGGAGGCTAAAACATATGAGGAACGGTTGCAGGAACTGGGTATGTCTAGTTTAATGAAAAGAAGGACTAGGGGAGACATGATAGCAGTGTTCCAATATCTCAGGGGTTGCCACAAAGAAGAGGGGGTCAAACTATTTTCCAAGGTACCTGAGGGTAGAAGAAGAAGCAACAGGTGGAAACTAATCAAGGAGAGAAGCAACTTAGAACTGAGGAGAAATTTCCTGACAGTTAGAACAATTAATCAGTGGAACAGCTTGCCTCCAGAAGTTGTGAATGCCCCAACACTGGAAGTCTTTAAGAAGATATTGGATAGCCATTGGTCTGAAATGGTATAGAGTTTCCTCCCTAGGCAGGGGGTTGGACTAAAAGACCTCCAAGGTCCCTTCCACCTCTGCTATTGTATTTTATAATTAGATAGTGTAGGTGTTTCTTGGACAGTGCAAAGCATAATTTCCAGTTGTAAGCCACATGCTGTGCTGACTACAGCCAAAGAGTATTTCATTGGTATATGTTTTTGGTCTGGGAACTCAGTCTCCCCCCCCCCCACACCCCTTTATCTTTTCTTCACAACAACTGTGTGAGCTAGGTTAAACTGTGAAAGTGTGAACCGTCCAAACCTACCTGCTAATTTCATGACTGAATGGCATTTAATATGTCATCTGTGATAGGGATACCCAATCCCCAAGCTGCGGCCCACTACCAGGACCTGAGCCATTCAGAACCACGCCACGGATGTGGTGGGTGAGAGTGTACATCCCCACTTGCGTGAGAAGCAAATGCGCACATGAGGGCATGCACCATTTGTGTGAGTGGTGGGTGTGCATGCCTGCCGCTCACACAAATGAAGTTGTGCATGCGGTTGTCTGCTGCTGGCACAGAACCATTTCCTATCCCCCCTGCTGGTCCGTAAAGCCATTTTTTGGCAGGTTAAAATTTCTATAGATTGCAGGAGAATGGGATAAATATGGGAAACATTTGAAGTAACTTAATGGGGTGGCTACTAGCAGACATAAACAGTAATTGAAAATTTTCCTGGGTTGATGAGGGCTATAGAATGAACATTTGATTCAGCTTAGTGTTTTTGGATAGAACTGTCTTGCATTAAGAAACCTGTTTGTGGAGCCTCACTTCTCAAATTAGTTCTTGATTGGATATATGTATAGAATAACACTTCGAATCAAAAATATTATTATTATTGGGGGAAAAGCAGTAATAGTGTCCAGGTTTCATTTTATACTTGCTAAACATAAACTGATTCAAGCAAGAGTCATGGACATTTGAGGAATATGGGGAAACCAAATGGCTTCTTGAATGAGAAACATAATACCCATTTTTTGGGGGGACAAAAACAGTCTGGTTATTTTTCTGCAAGTTCTGACCCACCGGCAACAAGATGGAGACTTATTCTTACTGATCAGAAGATCAACAGAAAGTGAAAATGAATTTTGTGTCACTAGGAAATTAAACATTTCATCGATCTAAAATAAACATAAATATCTTGAAGATGCAACGGAGCCTCAAGTGATGGTCAAGAATTAGTGAAATTATTGTTTACAAACATCTTCAAGTTTATAGATTTCCCAGATTTATCTTAAAGCATTACTGTAAAATATGAAGTATTTCTTTTCCTCAGTTCTGCACAGTATTATGCATATTACAAAACCCCTTGCATATAGAAGTACAGAGGAAAGAATTTTCCACATATAACAGGCCATCATAAAGGGAAATTATATTTGCTGAATGCAAAAACAGGAATATATATTCTTCAGTTAAAGCTCACAAGAATTCTAAAGAGTAACCTAACTTATGTACATGGCAGGATGTGAAATTTTATAAAATCCATGAAAAACATTTTCATTCACTGTGATCTGTTGTTATTATTTACATTTTGGAATCTAGTGAATGAACTCTACCAAAGGACATTCACTTGCTTATGAAATGTAAGCAACACAGAGCCAATTACCTCAACTTTGTGCAGCAGCAAACACAACAGCATGCTATTCAGGATTACTATGCAGTAGCATGCAGCTACTGCAAAAAGGCCAGGAGGTTATTACCTACTGCCCACTTCCTGTTTATTTCCTTCTTCAATTGTGGTGGCACAATGATTGATGGTGGTATTGCTACTGACAAGTTTAGAAGGAACCATTCCTTTCCATTTCTGTCCCTTTTTTCAAACCCATTAGAATTGAGGGAGGATAAAGACCAAAAAGTCACAAAGAATATAGAGAGGCCAGACACTGAATCATATGACTGCAGCAGACCCTTTCAACTCTATGATTCTATAAGGTTACATTTTCATGGGCCATTCTAGGTGTTTGCCTTAGTTACAGAAGTCAGAAGGGACAATTAACCCTCAGATTCATAGTTAGTTGAGCATGGGAATTAGATAACTATAACCACACCATGATTAATTGCTTGGTCAATTTTCTCAATTTCTATGCTTATGCATAGGCCTCCCACCCAAACCATGTAAATGGTTATGTCAGCAGCCCTTTTATTTATAGTGGAATTAAATAAACTGGTGCGCTCTAGCATCCTTCAATCCTTATCAGTCCTACCTAACTTGGTTGTGGAAACTGTCGGAATATCTCAGAAGTGGATTGGAGTTTGGTCTTGACATTCTAAACAATAAGAAACCATTTGCTTAAGTCCTTTTACTTTATGTTAGTTGGGATAAGAACTACATTCTTAGGAATATACTTCTTTGCATTTTTTGAATTATTTGCTCTTTAGGAATATAAATACTGAGAAACAAACCTTGGAAATATTTCTGTAGGATTTTTTTAGCATTTGCAACTCACTTTAAAATGCCCAGGTACAAAAGCAATACATTTATATTCTTGGTCTATTAAACTGGCAATACTCAGAAAAACATACATTTCTGCTTGTTTTTAAAATGGCATTCTAGGAAAAGATAGGGAAGAGGGTGCCATATCAGAAAAGGAAGTGGATGTATATCCTACATGAGGCACAATGTATTTTAATTTTGTCAACAAACATGAGGCAAGTAGCATTGGTAATTATATCCCTTTCCATAAAAGCTGAAGAACCTTGAATCTCATCAAGATCAATGGGAAAAAAATGAGCTGTTATTCATATTCCAAAGGCAGCCTACCTAATCACTATATTTATTACATAGAGGATTTGAATGTCTTTCAAGTTTCACACACTTTAAATTAATTCATGTTTTTTCTTGACTATAATTAGTTTCCTAAAATATTTTAGCAAGTCGCCATACTTTTCCTCCCCAGAAACAATCATGTCCTTATTATCACAATGGCACAAGCTTCAGAGCTGCAAAGTAGATGGGAGGGACAGAGTTTGGGGGAAAATATTGGGATGTTTCTTTTGGATTTTAAAAAATGTTATATTTCCACTCTTTGGCTTTGAATACAATTTTTTCATCTGTTATTCATCTCAAAATTGATGACATGATGATGTTAATTGTTATCAGCTATGGTCAGAAAGTTTTAGCAAACTGTACAGAAAGGAGATTTTATCTATGGTCCTGGTACTTCCTGTGTGTGTGTGTGTGTGTGTGTGTGTGTTTGTTTGTTTGTTTGTTTGTGTGGTTATATACCAGTATAATACACACACACACACACAAAATCACTTTTTTTACCATAAAAACTGCAACTGGTTTTAAAATATCTTTATGAGATATTTGTCGCTGCTTTTGATGTTTTCTACTATCTTAAGAAAATACAAACAAAATCTTACCTAAATTAAATATTTTATCTTTTATATGGCATAAAAGCATCATGCAAACAATCAGTCCATCTTCTAAGGAAAGCATCTTACTTCTTTATCAAATCTCTGCTGATTTCATCTTTTTATATTGACATTAACTTAAATGCATGCAACTACAGAAAAAATTATTAGAAGCTTTAATGGATCAAGCCATTTGTTAATATGCTTTATTTAACCTGTGCACTCTTCAGTTTCCATGTTTAACAACACACACACGCAAACACACACAGAGATATTTGAAGAGCACAAAATAGTAGAAGCTCTGAGAAAAACCAAACATTTCATTGACAGTATTCATTTCAAGTACCTGTGTACAAATTCCTGTGTGCAAACATGTCAATCATATAACGACAGAATGCAAATTGATCTGGCAGAATATAAGGGAGAAAAAGAGCAATAAGACATAATTAGATTTTTTTAAAATGAAGATTTAAAAAAGAGTACTGCACTGGAACACTTAATGAGCTTTTATTTCTTGAAGTAACCAATCATGAAATAAATGATAACATTGGTATTTCTGTATCTTTTTAAAGACTCTTCCATAGAAAATTTGTTTAGGTTTCTGCACCAATATGGTATTTCCAATGGCCAGGACGCTCTAAATCACGTTTAATTTTAAGGACCAAATCACCTAGCTATCATGCTCAATGGGGAGTAAAGCTGAGTGTCTGGAGTCCAGCAACATGAAATGGGCTATTCATGAACTATGGAATGTTTCTGGTATTTATTTATAAGACAACAGTAAGGTAAAGGTAAAGGTTTCCTCACACATATGAGCTAGTTTTTCCCAACTCTAGGAATGGTGCTCATCTCTATTTCAGAGCCGAAGAGCCAGTGCTGTCTGAAGACATCTCCGTGCTCATGTGGTCGGCATGACTAAATACCAAAGGCACACGGAATGTTATTACCTTCCCACCAAAGGTGGTTCCTATTTTTCTACTTGCCTTTTTACATGCTTTCAAACTGCTAGGTTGACAGAAGCTGGGACAAGTAACGAGAGAACACTCCATTACACGGCACTAGGGATTCAAACCGCCAAACTGTCGACCTTTTGATCGCCAAGCTCAGTATCTTAGCCACTGAGCCATCTACTTGTTAATCATTATTTCCATTCCAAGACTGATTTAAGTCACTTTAAATAACCATAGATATTTTAATTTAAAATTTAATATTTTCTGTTCAATACTGGTCTTTGAGAATAGATAAAAACAAATTCTTATTGCAGCGCCATGAGCATTTTCTGTTAAAGGACTAGAATTCCCATTAAAATAATAATTAAAAATATTAATGGACAAGTGAAAATAGACAATAAGACCAGTTGTTCTCAACCTTTTCTTCACCACAGACCCCTTACATTTTGTGGCCAAGGCCCACGGCCACAGACCCCAAGACCTAACTCAAAATTTAAATCATAACATTTCTTCAAGCCTTCATGGATCTCCTGTGATGACATTGTATGCCCTCAGGGGTCCACAGACCACAAGTTGAGAACCACTGAACTCTACCTTGAGCAAATGTATGCAATTTATCAATTAAACAGTGACAAATTTATATATAGGCTAAAATGTGGAAATAAGTGTTAAATAAAGCTCACAATTCTATGTGTCAATTTTGTCAGTTGCACTTCAGAGGATGCCTACACACAATCATTTTAATAAAGTATATAAATTTGAAAGCCAGTATCAGCGTTCCAAATACCATGTAGAATCAAATCAGAATTGAAGGCAAAACTATGCTTAAAGTTCCAATTTAATAAAGCAGCCATGTTGGCACATAGCTGTGGGATCCCAACTCTGGAAGTTACATCAGAATCCCACCCAGTTAAAAGTTCATGATCTTGTCCCCACACCCACAATCCATCACATGGTACAATCTCCTTCTTCTACACTGGTGTCCATGCCCAGCTTCTTCCGGTCAGGTATACTGGTGTGGAGACAAAGGATGACCTTGGCTTCTAGCAAAGAATAAAAAACAATGCATTCCAAAATTCTACTCCTTCTAATCCCCCCTCCCATTAACTATACTTAAAGAAACAGCATAATGAAATAAGAGAAATTGTGGCAGGCCAAAATTCTAAAAGGAATATAAATGCAGGCCTGACAGCCAGTGCATCAAATGCCCCTCCTCCTCCTCCTCCTCTTCCTCCTCCTCTTCCTACTATTCTTCTTCTTCTTCTTCTTCTTCTTCTTCTTCTTCTTCTTCTTCTTCTTCTTCTTCTTCTTCTTCTTCTTCTTCTTCTTCCTCTTCCTTCTTTTTCTTGAAACAATGGTTGGAAGCTAACCAAGGAGAGAAGTAATCTAGAACTAAGGAGAAATTTTGTAATGGTGAGAGCACTCAATCAATGGAATAGCTTGCCTTCAAATGTCATGAGTGTTCCATCACTGAAGATTTGACTGAAATGGTATAGGGTCCCCCGCTCGAGCAGGGGGTTGGATCAGAAGACCTCTGAGGTCCCTTCCAATTCTATTATTCTATGTTTTATGTTTCTTCTTCTGCTTCATCTTCTGCACTAGGGCTGAGAAGAATTGGCCCAAAGTCACCCAGCTGGCTTCATATCTAAGGCAGGCTAGAACTCACAGTCTCCCAGTTTCTAACCTGGTACCTTACTTACTACATCAAATTGGCTCTACATCTTTATTTTAAAAAGCACATTTAAAAAAAAAACAAGGTAAATCTGCATGTACAAAATAGACATCTGCAAAAGAATTGATGCAACATGCTAAGTCCATAAATCCAAAAAGAATTAACTTCTGTGATTATACGACTCCTATAAAGAATTTGCATTCAGAAGATAAATTTCTGTTTGGCACAAAGTATTTGTATTGAAAGACAACTTTCAAATTTACTACCATCAGATCTCAGATACATTTTTTTCCCTTTCACCAGGGCCAAGTTCCTTGCATCCCTTCTAAGTTCTTGTCTCTAGTCCCTGGCAGGGCTATATGGCAATTTTGAAAGCAGCAATGGCCATTGGACTGTCAGCAGAGCTTGTAGTGGTCATTTCAGCATAATTTTCATTTTCTGCTCCACAAAAATAAATTTCCCTTTCCTTGGGGTAGCATTTGTGATCCAATTATAAAAAGAGTTTGCAGACCATTTAAAATTAAAACATTTGGAGGCAGAAGAAAATTAACTGCATGATAAATCTGTGCAGCAGAAAATGATTTATCGATTCTAATTTATTTTCTTATTGAATTAAATAAAATATATTAAGTTTATTTTTAATTTATCTGCAGCTGCTACAAAATAAAAGCTACCGCATTCAACAGATGGAGAATGTTGGGCTCCTGCTGAAGAATTCAGGTCAAGTTTGCCTTTCTGGGTTCTTCACAGACTATTTCCATTAGCAATGCTTTTCTACTAATTCCACTGGAAAGAACTGGATTTTAAGCTTTATGAATTGCCACCTCTGATATTCATCTGGAAGAGGAATGCACGAAAACATCAGCTGTGGTTTCCACTGAAGTCTAAATTAGATAACTCACAAGTTGTATTGCCCTGCTCCAATCTGCGATTTTCCTGGCTTCCCTAGAAGCACACTAAGGGCCACTCTGCATTATGATCAACTGGTGCAGAAGAGGATATGTAACCCTTTCCCCCCAGCATTTTTGTTCTTGAAAGCTCATACTCCTTGGCAGGCAATACTTGGATATGGAGGTCTGTACTGAACCAAGGTCCAGGATGAACATATTTAAAAAAAATCAAAGGAATTTGGGGAAAACATTAGGTTTCTCACATCACAAACATAATCCTGATATCTTAAAATTATTATTTTTAACATGACTAATTGCAGCAGTTATATAATTTGCACGTTGTTTAGTTTTGCTTTGCAGTTTCCATCCACTTTTTCTGAATGGCTTTGGAAAATGCATATTACCTCCTGACTTTAAAAAAAAAAAATCCAGTCAGAAAAATGCATGTGCATTGCGATAAAGGGCTGATTTATGCTTATGACACATGTATGTCAGTTATCAATTTAAAAACTTTACACTGTATATTTCAATTGAATTCTCTTTCAATCTATTACATCATGAATTACATTTCCAGACCTATTTGGGGGGTGGGGTGGGGGGTTGAAGTGAAACTAATCAATCTCATTGTATATATGTTGTGCACTGACAAATAAATAATTCTAATTTTAATTTTTGTTCACCTTTAAGATGTGTCTTTCACAGGAAATTGGAATTGGCAAAAGATCTGGTGTTGAAGACTACCAGTTTTACATCTCACTCTAGCTATCAATAAAATATTTTTTTCCAACACAAACTGGATAACACAGTAATGGCTAACCTTTTTATCAAGGTGTGCCAAAAACGGAGGGCGCATGGAGGGGAGTCGCACGCATGCATGCCCACACCCATAATGCAATGCCCTTCACCCTGCGCATGTGCGCAGGCCTCAATGAAGCCTCTGGGCTTCTGGTTTGCATGTTGGGCCATTTTTTACTCTCTGGAGGCTTCAGGGAAACCTCCTGAAGCCTCCGGAGGGAGAAAAACATCCCAAAACGTAAAACAGAAGTTTGAGAACAGACTTCCAGGTTGCCTGTTGGGCCATTTTTCTCCCTCCGGAGGCTTCAGGAGGCTTCCCTGGAGGCTTTAGGAGGCTTCCCTGAAGCCTCCGGAGGACGAAAAAAAAAGTTCAATGCACAAATCGGAAGTCTGCTCCCGAACTTCTGGTTTGCGCTTCATGAAAGCCTCCTGAGGGTGAAAAACGGCTGAAAATCAAGGCCAAAAAAGAGCTGCGCTGGAACACTGTAGATGGAGGGCTGGTACCTGTACTGTAGTTTGTTATCAGACATTGATCTGATAGATTACCACTAGGGATGGGGGGGAATCAATACAGTATATTTCATCACTATTTCATGTGTAAACTTGTGTAAACTTCAATGTACCATTCTGCCAAAAATATTTGTAAAGCTTTCCACCAAAATGCACACATTAGCACATATTTAAATATATGTTTATATTTTCCTCATAAAATATTTATAGAGGCATTATCTGATAAACACACCTCTAACCGTATTTGATCATAAAGTGCAGATTTTAAAGACGGTTAATAGGTTTTTTTTAAAAAAAATGACGACTGAAATTCAGGGAAACACAAAATCTGAAGCAATGGAATGGAAAATGTTTGGGAAAGGGTTCAGGAACCATATGTTCCCGTCTTCCTCTACATCTAGAGCAGGGAAATCTCTTTTTTATAATGCAGAAGTGACATAGCAGGGGAAATGCAGAAATCTAGCAATTTTCATTTTTGTTCTGATTGGTTGCAGCTTGTAGGGCAATCCTGCACTCAGGATTGCTCTGCCAAAGGAAGAAATGTTAAGTTCATACAATCTTTCTTCCATAACCTTATCAGCCCTTTGTCAGCTCAGTACATGTTACTCAAACTGAAAGCCCATTCAGAGAGTAATGAGAGCAATCTCTTCAGATATGAGCTTACCACAAGTGCTCCCAATTTCTATATGGCACATCTGTCAAAAAGACAGAAATGATTGAACAGGTCAGAAAAACGAATGTGAAGGGATAGTAATGCTAAGATTTAAAGATTTTTTTTAAAAAAATCAAAATTTTGATTTTATTTCCTAATTTGCTATGGCTAAAGAATAATATCCATATTCATAGTGCAATTAATTGGGACATATATATTTTTCAATCTAATTTTTATACAGATTTACAATATTCACACCCTTCAAGCTTTCTGGATGTAACTAACACTGTCCTGAGTTCAATGAAAATTCACAAGGAAATAAAAAGACATAAAATGCATATATTAGGTAATAATGAGCACAAAAATGTGTTTATTGGAATAAATATGCACATAAGCACATAATATTATGAGAAATTGGTTGGAGAAATACAAATACCAGGAAAGGTATGCAGAAACATGCATGCAAGAATAGAAATCCAAACAAAAAGCCCAATAATTTTAATACAAATTTGGGATGAATTATTTGAACTTTTTAGGAATCATCCAGACTGGCAGGGTGGACGGCTAAAACACAGGGCTAGAGCCACTATGCAACTCTAAAAGGGTCAGAAACAGCCCCCACTGAATTCCTTGGAGCCTTCTCTATGTAATTATTCCCAGGAAAGAACTACCAGACTAGGGAGATTCCTGTATTATATGCAGACTATAATAAAGTAGTTAGCTCAAACTCTGCACATGTGGGCCTGGTTGTTCGTGCCTGACAAAACTTAAAAAAATTGAAAAACCCATTCTTGACGGGTTTAGTTGTCTCAAAGAAAATGATTTCTATAAGAGGACTTGAAATGTTAAAATGTTGTATAGCCTTTCAAATGAATAGGAAGAGTTTAAAAAATTGATGTGTGCTGTCATTTTAGTTACATTGATATCAATTTACTCAAGAGATAATCCTAATAATTTTTAAGAAATAACTCAGATTATGGGATCTAACCTTAAATAATTTAAAAATATAGTGTTTTTGCACAGCTTGAAAGTGAATAGGAAAACTTTCATTTCCCTCTTCCTTCCTTTTTCTAAAAAGAAAAAAATGTGGTTTTTTTTTACAAAAATCTTAAGCAGCTCAAATTGAAGATTTGTATAAAATTTTCAAAATTCTGTAAGTCATTAAAAAGATACATCATGCATGCTAATAATATGTTTTGACTACCATTTCCCTGTATGAATCCTGATGTTTTCAAAATGCCACCATTTGTGCTTAAAAGAAAAGCATCAGCAGTCTTGGGAGAGGTTCAACATTTGAAGAAGAAAAAGAAAAAATAACCCAATATGGAATGGAATTTCAAAGGGAAGGGAAGTTCAAGTGAAGTTGAAAACAGCTCATTTAGGACTGACTTTCCATTCTACTCACCAAAATCAGGTTGGCTGACTACAAAGATGAGGAAATGAACATTAGAACCTGTGAATTGGAATATTTTTTTAAAGAGAATGGCTGGCTGGAACCACAAGCAAGAACTAAATCACTTGGAAAAGAAAGCAATGAGAAAATGGAATGTGTTGGGTGGAAGTGGATAAGTAAAAATATCTATCTAAGAGAGAAGGAAAGAAGTCCAGATTGAGTCCAAAACTGGTAATCAAATATTAATTGTGTCCTAACTATATGTGTCCTATTGCATTCAACTAGCTACTTTGTTGTTGTTTTTAATAAGCTAGATAGGTTTTTAGAATTTATAAGAACCCTTTCCCTCAGGGATTCCTCTTGGAGATTGGCACCAGACTGCACAAGGTTACTTAAGTCTTTTTTAAATTATACTTTGGATTTTATCTCCTTGTTATATATGTTTCTTTTAACCCAGACTTTCCCAACCTTTCTACTTTTGTGCACTGGTAGGTGGGGGAAGAGGGGATGGTTCCATTAGAGTGATACAAATGGAGCACATACGCTCACCTGCTGCTCACACATTCACCACTCGTTCACCACTTCTGCAGCCTGCTTCTGATTGGCTCAAGGCCTAGTAGTAGGCCATGACCTGGGGGCTAGGGACCTCTATTTTAACCCACCCGAAAACAGCCCTGAGACTGGTACATGAGGAATAAATGGATGGATTAAAAAATAAATAAATATACATTCCAGAAACATACATCTCACAGAAGAGCCAGCAAAATGATTGGCTGGCTGGCTGATGATGTCAAAAGCATTCAGAGAGATCAATCCTCCTCATGCCCACATTTTTCCTCATTCATTGCACATATTGTAGAGAGAGAGATAAATTTCATGTAACTCAAAATCTATGTTCCCCAAATTCTGCCTACCCCTGTCCCTTTCTCATTCCAATTCTTGACAAATTTTCTGATTAGATTTAAGAATCTGAAGATGTGAAGATCTGTAGATGGGGCCTAATAGGCGCTAACAGACAAAGTTAAGAGGTTTCACATTTTTGTTCCTATGCTGGAAATGTTTTTGTAGTGAAATTTGTTCCTAAAAGAATTATTATTTTAAAAAACTAGACATCAGTAGATCCAAGAGGAAGACATCCCCCCTCCTTCTCATAACTATGGATTAATTCTTTCTAAAAAGGGGAATCTGAATTCCTTCCTGCACTTCAACATTTCTTAGTGACCTCCTCCTGATATTGTTTACCTTTATGATCAATTTTTTCTCTGACTGCCAGGACAGTCTCCTTTTTTTCTTTGGCTTTTGATGATGTAACTTCCGCTGCTTTGATTTCCTTGGTCTTTAGTCTTTCAGGTGCCTTGGCCTCGGGTTTTTTTTCTTTCACATCTTTTTTTATCTTTTCTTCAACTTGGATGCTCTTTTTATCTGCATACAACATAAATATTTTAGGTTCAAAAGTCACTTTTTCACAAATCCCTGCCATATGGCATTAAAAATATCTTCAGTACAGCTTATGAAGTTTTTAAAAACCACAGTGTCATTATTAACCATAAGTGGAAAGCATAAAGGACAACTGTTTTAAGCACACTGTTTAAACAGCACCTAATTCTTAGCTCAAATAGCTACAGATTTTTTAAAAGCAATTTCAAGAGAATAATGCCTAGGTTTTTTTATTTGCACTTGGACACACTTGTATTTAATGAAATATTGTTTATCTAGTTTTCTGAGTAAAACAAAACAATAGCATGACAATAGCAAAATACTAACACAATCAAACAAGATTTGCTAAAGCATGCACAAGGAAGATGGCTGCCTGAGCTTTGCTGCTCAGGTTTCGAGAGGGAAAAAACGGCCAAAAAATAAACAGAGCCGGAGCCTAGGAATTGCAGTGAAGTGAAGAACTCTTCAAGAACAATACAAGAGCGTTTTGGAGAAGCGGCTACCTGGAAGACCGTTGCTCTTGGACGGTGCTGCTCTCGGACGATGACTCCTGCTCCAACCACCACGACCTCGGCCCCGCTGCCTTGGGGAGCCTGGGCCAGTGTGCCTGTGCTCCACTGTGCTCCGCTGCCTCGGAAAGCTGGTGAGTCTGTGTTGGTGTGCCTTAGGACTAGGCGGCCGGCCTCCTCTGCCACCACCGCTGCCGCCCCGGGCGTGCCCCTCCCCCCTCTTCTGCTTCCACCGTGGCCTCTCTGCCTCTCTACCACCACCGATGCGAGGCTTCTCGGGCAACACCGTCACGGGGCCTTCTCTGCCCGACACTTTGGCTACTGCGGCCTCAGTTTTCTTCAGATCCTGCAGCCAGCTTCCTCTGCCGTCGCCACCGCTGCTGTCCGGGCGTGGCTCTTCACGCGGCACCACCCTCTCCGGCTGCCTCGGCCTCTGCGCCGCCATTCCGGGGAGCTGGTGTGCCCTGAGATCGAACGGCCATCTTCCTCTGGCGCTCCTGTTTCCAGACGCGGCCTCTTCTTCTCCTCCGCTTTGGCCCCTTGGACAACACCGCTGTGGGGGCCTTCTTTGCTCGCCGCTCCAGCTGCTGCAGCGGCCATGGGAAACTTTTGCCATGCCGGCTGCCTTGCGTTCTGTCCTGTGACTCACAGCCATCACAGAGGGAGCGGACGGGGGACGAGAAGGACGGGGACGGGTAGCCTACCCCCCTCCAACTGGCACCAACTCCCCCAGCTGCCTCAGACTTTCAGACATTCTTCCAGGCCCCGCAGGAGGGAAGAATGAGGAACCCTTCCCTCCCAAACTACCACTGGCCCCAGCCACTTCGAACGTGCACTGACCATTTTGCGGATTTAAGAACTGTGTTTTTAGCCAGTTTGCTGAGTGTATGAATGTATGAATGTGAGAGAGAATGTGCCCACTTTTTAATTTAATTAATTATTGCATTATTTTACTGTATTTTAATGATTATTGTGGGGTGTGTATGAGGAGAGTGTCTGATTGGTGCATATGATAGTATCGGGAGTGTGACCTGGAGCCCCCTCCACTGAGTGCAGAAGCAGAAGTGGATGGGGGCCCAGATTCGTCTCCCATCCTGGAGTGAATGGTGTGTGTGGCCTGCGGGGAAGAATGGGGGCCATGGGAGAGGGGGGAGGGTCTACGGGGATGGGGGAGGGTCGGAACATTTCGGTTACGACCAGGAGGGGCAGATATGACAGGAGCTGTAGGGCTAGCCATTACCAGGGAAGAAGGACTCGCTACAATACAGCGATTCCTTGTTCCAGCCCCTCAGGCTCAACTCAAGAACCTGGTGGCAGAGGAGATCAGGGCCCTGGTCTCAGGTTGCTGTTGCTAAATGCCAGGTCTGTGGTGAACAAAGCTCCCCTCGTCCGGGACTTAATATTAGACGAGGAGGCAGACCTGATATGTATAACTGAAACCTGGATGAGCCAAGAGGGAGGAGTCCCCCTCTCAGAAATGTGCCCAGATGGGTTCCAGGTGCTCCACCAACCACGACACCAGAAAAAGGGGTGGGGGAGTAGCAGTTATCATCCAAAGGTCGTTAGCTCCTCGCAGGATCCCTGCCCCAGAGATTGTGGGGTGTGAGTCTCTCCTCTTAAAGTTGGACCTAGGGGTTCAATTGGACTTGTTCTTGACGTACCTACCTCCCAGCTGCGTCATGACAGCCCTGCCTGCACTCCTAGAGGCAGTAGCTGGGTTGGCGGTGAAGTTCCCCAGACTAATGGTACTGGGGGACTTTAATCTGCTGTCTCTTGGTGAACACTCCGACGGGGCACAGGAGTTCATGGCTTTCATGACAACCATGGACTTGACCCAAGTAGTTCAGGGTCCAACTCATAGAGCAGGACTCACACTTGACCTTGTATTTCTCTTGGGGCAGTGGAGACGTGATCTAGAGTTAAGGGGAATACAAATCTTGCCCTTGTCATGGCCAGATCAATCCCTGCTGAGGCTTGACTTTGGGATGCTACTCCCCCATTGCAGGGAGGTGGAGCCGATTAAGTGGTTCCACCCCAGGCGCTTGATGGACCCGGAGGGATTTCAGAGGGAGCTTGGAGGGATACCTGACTCCCTTGTCCACAATCCAACGGAGTCCTTGGTCACTGCCTGGAATGTTGCGGCGGCTGAGGCACTGGATCGGATTGCGCCTTTGAGGCCTTTCCGCGGCAGTGGATCCAGGAGGGCACCTTGGTTCACTGAGGAACTCCGGGAGATAAAGCTCCACAAGAGATGCCTAGAACGACTCTGGATGGCTAGTAACACTGAATCTGACCGAGCACTATTAAGAGCCTTTATCAGGACTTATTTAGTGGTGATACGGGTGGCAAAATGTACACATTTTCCGCTCTTATTGCGTCCGTGAAATCTCGCCCAGCCACCCTGTTTAGGGTGACCCCCTCCCTCCTGAAAGGTGAGGAGGCGGGGGAACCCCTGCAGGGAAGAGCTGAGGAGTTCGTTCAGTTTCTGTCGGATAAAATCACTCAGATTCGGGCAGACCTGGACTCCACTTGGGCAATACCAGCTGAGATGCCGAAGGAGAGTCTTAATCGGATTTGCTGGGATGAGTTCGAGTTTGTCACCCCTGAGGAAGTGGACAAGGCCATGGGAGCGATGAGTGCCTCCACCTGTTTACTGGACCCGTGCTCCTCTTGGCTGGTTTCGACTAGCAGAGAGGTAACACGAAGCTGGCTCCAGACGATTACGAATGTATCTTTGCAGGAGGGGTCTTTCCTGCAACCATTAAAGGAAGCAGTGGTAAGACCCCTCCTCAAGAAGCCTTCTCTGGACCCAGATATTCTTAAGAACTATCATCCTGTCTCCAACCTTCCTTTTCTGGGGAAGGTTGTCGAGAAGGTGGTGGCGCTTCAACTCCGACGGACCTTGAATGAAGTGGATTATCTAGACTCCTTTCAGTCTGGTTTCAGGCCTGAGTACAGCACGGAAACAGCTTTGGTCGCACTGACCAATGATCTCTGGCGGGCTAGGGATAGAGGTCATTCCTTTATCCTGGTGCTTCTTGATCTCTCAGCGGCCTTCGATACCATTGACCATGGTATCCTTCTGCGACGGCTGGAGGAGGTAGGAGTGAAAGGCACCATTTTACGGTGGTTCTCCTCTTACCTCTCTGACAGGTCGCAGTCGGTATTAGTCGGGGGGCAAAGGTCGACCTCTAGGCCCCTTAAATGTGGTGTGCCATAGGGTTCAGTCTTGTCCCCCCTCCTATTTAACATCTACATGAAGCCGCTGGGCGAGATCATACGACAGCACAGGGTAAAGTACCATCAATATGTGGATGATACACAACTGTATCTTTCTGCCCCATGCCACCTCAGTGTAGCGGCGGACGTGATGTGCCAATGCCTGGAAGCTGTCAGGATCTGGATGGGGGTGAACAAACTTGTACTCAATCCCAATAAGACTGAGTGGCTTTGGATGCTGCCCCCAAAGGACAGCCTAGACAGTCCATCCTTAATCCTGGGGGGATGAAAATTTACACCCCTCAGAGAGGACCCGCAATTTGGGAGTCCTCCTGGATTCACAGCTGACACTGGAACACCATCTGTTGGCTGTGACCAGGGGGGCCTTTGCCCAGGTTCGCCTGGTGCACCAATTGCAGCCCTATTTGGATCGGGAGGCACTTCAAGCGGTTACTCACGCCCTTGTCACCTCAAGGCTAGATTATTGCAACGTGCTCTACATGGGGCTACCCCTGAAAAGTGTTCGGAGACTGCAGCTAGTCCAGAATGCGGCTGCGCGAGCGATATTGGGTGTACCTACACCTATCCTCCGCGAGCTGCACTGGCTACGAATTGGTCTCCAGATGCAATTCAAGGTGTTGGTTATTACCTTTAAAGCCCTACATGGCTTAGGGCCAGTGTACCTGCGAGACCGCCTACTGCCACATACCTCCCAGCAGCCGGTGAGATCCCACAGATTGGGCCTCCTTCAGATGCCGTCAGCCAGACAATGTCGGCTGGTGGTTCCCCAGAGGAGAGCCTTCTCTGTGGCTGCTCTGACCCTTTGGAATGAGCTACCCCCAGAGATCCCGACCTTACCCAGTCTCATGGCCTTCAGAAAAGCTGTTAAGACCTGGCTATTCCGACAGGCCTGGGGCTGTTGACCTCACTGTTGAGGTCCAGCCCCAATTAGAATGAATGCATGTGTTGTGCTTTTAAATCTGTCTTTTTTATAATTTCGTTCTTTCTCTTCTTTTTGTAAGCCGCCCAGAGTCCTTCGGGATTGGGCAGCATATAAATTCTATTAATAAAATAAATAAATAAATTCTTAGATGTCTTAATATTTAAAAACAACAATTAATCTTAAGATTTAAATTCTGCCCAATAGAAGAATAATGTAATGTTTAGACAAGGATTTTCCAGCTTGGCCATATTGAGATATGTAAACTTCAACTCATAGAATTCACAATTATTGCTTAGAATTTGGAGTGTTGAATTCCATATCTGATGTGATTCATACTAATGTTTAAATCTTGCTGGCTTTATCATTATTTTACCAATAGCCTCCTGGAGTGATTTGGCCTCTGCATTCCTGTTCTTACTGTGTGATTAAAGAAGTTAAAGAAGTTCACTCCTCAATATTATTAACAACTAAAGAAATACCTTTTGTGACAACTTTTTTTCCCATCCTTTCTTGTTGTTCAGTTTTCTTTTCTGTTACTAAAATGAGAAAACGATCTTGTTTTACCAGTCAATCTATTAAACACAATTGTTAATTTGTTCATTTAAGAAAAAGTAATTGATATGCACTGAGAACCCCACGCCTGTGGATTTAATTCAAAGAGTTAAATAAAATTTTATGTAATCATCACTAAAGATATTAACATTACTTTACCAGCGCTTTATATAATATGTAGAAGTATACTAAGATACATGATCCTTAATTTCTTTGAAAAGGTTTTTTTACAGGTAATTTTGTTGTTTAATTCCATTATCTTTAAAATGCAGAATGAGATGCAGAACACTTACATATGTAATCACATCAATTATCTGCCACCTAACAATATAGATAGGTAAAGACACATTTGCTTTAATGGGTTTTCAATGGCAGACATAAATGTATGTAATTGTTTTATGATGATTTACAGATCAGTTCTCCTGGTATGTTTGGTGCAAATTACAAACTGTGGAGTAATATAGTAATTTGATACAACAGACAATAACACTATTTATATACTATCAATCTTTGTATAAACAAATCATTTGCAAGTGCTCCATTTTAAAAAGAAAACTTATCTATAAGAATGATATGAGTTCCCAGAGCTGTAGAATGATGTAACTAGATAAAACAAACTTCTGCAAACTATTCCCATCAATACAGAGTGACAAAGAATAGAAGAACTGAGATCATCTACATCACTTCATTTTTCCTAGTTGATTAAGAACATGTATTTGCAAAACAAATGTATACTATATTTGTATTATATTTTATACTGAAGCAGAAAACAGCAAATTGCATAACTGTTACTCCAGCTGTGGAAAAGCAAAAGTTTGTTTTAAATGATAGACAATAGTTAAGTCTCAAGTCTATTTTCTCCATCTCAGGAACAAAATAGGACTTCCCACCTAACCTGAGACTCTGGATTTTTCAGGGCATTCTCCATACTACTTTTATTATAAACTACTTGCTTCATACGCAGTGGAGGAAGAAAACATTTTAAAAGAGTTTACAACATTAACTAAACATGCAAGAGCGTCTCTTACAGTCTTATCATGATTAAGCCAAATTGACAGAACATAGAGGTATGGTTAATAAAGTAATTCTTGGCTCTTGGAAAATTGTAGAAGAATTATAGAAGATGAGAAATTTGCTACCTAAATATAGAGAAGCAGATCACAGTAATGAGCAGAGTAACTTTCAAATTCTAACGTTTGTCAGAGAAGGAGACCCCTTGCGGAGTTTATTTTAACATCATTTACTCTGAACTGCCTTTGAAGGAAATTTGGAGATCACAACTTGCACACAATTTATGTATTAAATTTATATGCCTCCCATATTACTCTGCAAAGCCATTCTGGAAGGCTTACAAATAAAATTGGTGCCACAATAGCAATAGCACTTCGACTTATATACTGCGTCATAGTATTTTACAGCCCACTCTAAGTGGTTTATAGAGTCAACAATCTGGGTCCTCATTTTAAAGATCTTGGATGGATAGAAGGCTGAGTGACCTTGAGCTGGTGAGAATCAAACTGCTGGCAGTAAACAGAATTAGCCTGCAATACTGCATTTTAACTACTGTGCCACATGACTTCTACACTAATTTTCCAATGAATCACTAAGAAAAACAAGCCTATTCTGAGTTTAGTTCAAAATGTTGGGACTTATTTTTCAAGCACTCTCCAAACAACATCAAAATTGTCTCTCTTGATAATAGTTTCATTCTCACCAGTGTTAACCAGAACAGCTCCAACTCTGAATACTGTTCTTTGTGACAGAACAGACATAAGATTTCAAGAGCAATGTTTTTAATGCAGTTTATTTTAGGATGTGGCCTGCTGAAATAAGATCAATTTGTTTTTCTTCCTCAATCAGGCCTTAGGAATTATTCTGCTTATATTGGGAAAGTTAGACACCTATTGGTTTATTTACTGGCAGAGCTTGAGGCTTTAGTTCCTAATATAGCAAACCTAATTTTACCAGACTTGATGCAAGATGCCTTGTAAGCTGCAGAAAATATACAGTTTATATAATTTGCATTATGTCACCATTATGCAAATGACAGAATTTGTGCCATTTGCATCATTTCTGTGCAAGTCATTATTTATCAAGAATAACCCCACAATGTCTTACTAGTATTCCTGACTATACTTCCCCACATTTTACTCTGTTAAAATGAGGATTCAACCAAATGATTGCTGTCAATGTTTAAGTTGGTGTTTTATTTTGTTTTAAGATAAGTGGCACTCTCTAAATGACAAAAATCAGGGAAAAGATCATATAGGATTCAATAGGACATTCAATAGGATTACTGCAATCTTGCATCCACTTTCTTTGGAATAAGCCCTACTGAATTCAGTGAAGATTACTTTTGAGTAGACACGTGAAAAATATCCAATTTAACTGGAATATGAGGTAGAGTTAACACTTTTATAGTAAGCACCTAAATATAAAAACTATAAGGGTAGGTTTTACCCTTGCACATATATGAAGAGTGAAAAAGTGAAACCAATGAGAAACATATAGATTCCTCTGTACTTTCTCCCAAAGTTTATTTAAAAGTACAATGCCAATAAAAGGAATTGCAAACTTCCTCTCTCAGAACTTTTACCCTACAAGGTGTGTGGCAATTTAATGAACAGCTTATCCTAGCATCTCCCCACCCCCAGTGGTAGAATAAACTGTCAGTGAGAGAACTTAGCATATTTTTCAGAGTATAAGACGCACCTCTTTTCCTCAAAACAGAGGCTGAAAATCTGGGTGAGTCTTATACACTGAATACAGCATTTTTTGCCTCCCGAAGCCCCGCTCCTTCACCAAAAAGAATCATGAATAGCCTTGGGGGAGCTGTCAGAGTGCTCTTGAGGGGTGGGGGGGCAAAAATGAGCAAAAAACGGTCCATTTTTCATGAAAACGGGCCCGTTTTTTGTCAAAAAAATTGCATGCATACCCTTATAGCGACTTTCAGAGAGCTCCTGGGGGCTGGGGAGGGCAGAAATGAGCAAAAAACAGGACATTTTTTGCACCCCCAGCCCCCAGCAGCACTCTATAAATCTCCATAAGGTTATGCATGCATTTTTTTTACAAAAAACGGGCCCGTTTTCATGAAAAATGGACCGTTTTTTGCTCATTTTTGCCGCCCACCTCTCAAGAGCACTCTGAAAGCTCCCCCAAGGCTATTCATGCTTCTTTTTTGGAAAATAAACAGGCCATTTTGGGAGGTTTGCAGAGTGCAAAACCTTTTTTTCCCCCTTTTGGAAAGCTCTTTAACTGATTGATGAGAATTAGATTGATCAAGTGCTGTGCCAGCAGAAATAAAGTCTTAGATGCTGCAGATTGTCAGCAATTTCCTTCTCCAGCACATGGATAAATATACCTGGAAACATCTACCTACCTACCTACCTACCTACCTACCTACCTACCTACCTACTCTCTCTCTCTCCCTACTTACCTACTGTATTTCTCTCTCTCTCTTTCTCTCTCTCTAACCCTCGACCTACCGACCTACTCTCTCTCCCCCCATCTACTGTATTTATCTCTTGCTCTATCTCTTTCTGTTTCTCTATCTCTATCCCTCTACCTACCTACACTCTCTCCCCCTGCCTACCCACTGTATTTCTCTACTTCTCTACCTCTCTCTATTTCTCTCTCTCTCTCCCTTTATCTACCTACCTACCTAACAACCCTCCCTCCCTACTGTATTTCTCTATTTCTCTCCTTCTCTATCCCTCTATCTACCTACCTACTTTTTTTAAAAAATTGCCTCTTCAAAACCTTGGTTTGTCTTATACCCCGGTGCGTCTTATACTCCAAAAAAATACAGTAGTAATGTGGTAAATATTTGATGTAGTAAATAATAGAGCATAAAGTGAACATCTATTTTTAGATGAAAGTCATATACAAAGCAATTCAAACAACCTTGGAAATAGCCTGACTCTTACTTAATTAAAAGTAATACGCAGGTAAAAGGTTTATTATAAATTTTTCTCTGCCACTAATTTTGGAGAAAAAAAACCACCACCATTACCACTTCTGAAAATAACAATTGGTTGGTCTAATGCAGGGCTGTCAAACCCGTGGCCCACACCCAAACCCGATTTAACGAAAGGGGGGGTCGCAATACATCACATGATGCTGCCGTGACATTGCAAGTTTGACACCCCTGGTCTAGTGGTTAAGACATTAAGCTAGAAAGGAGGTGACTGTGAGTTCTAGTCCCGCCTTAGCCATGAAAACCAGCTGGGTAACAACCTTGGGTCAGTCACTCTCTTAGCCCAACACACCTCACCAGATTGTTATTATGGGAACAATAGGAAAGTGTGTTGGATATGTTCATGAGTTATTTATAAAAATAATACAGATGGGATACAAATAGGCAAATGTCTTGCCTCTGACTGCAAAGAGGCATTTGCCTTGAAAAATTTGTGCACAACAATTTTGTCACCTGCTAAGTTTCACAGGCAATCTGCTGACAATGAAACAAATATGGGCAATGAAAGAATACCTGCTCTTTAAATAAAGACAGCCTAAAGTTAAACCATTCCTATGGTATTCATGATTGAAGTTCTTGGAGAAGAAAATCCAAAATAAAAAGCTCAAGAGGGGATCTATACCTCGACACAGATCATGCAGAAGATAGCTGGACTCACAAGTGCTATTTCAATAGCAGTTATATGGGGAAACTCCCTTGTCAACAGAGATACATGGGAAGGAGCATCTGCATTCAGTTCTCCTTCCATCAAAAATGTGCTACTTGTTGAATTATTTCTCAGTAAAGTAAAATTAGTAAAATTACCTTTTAGGGAAGGAGCTGCTTTCTTTTTCTCTTGCTCTGCAGTCTTCTCCTTGGAAGATACTGAAACATTTTTTTAAAAAAGAATACCATATAAATGTGGACCCTTTATGGAACAAGAATATAATATAGAAAAATCAACAATAAGAGAAAATTATTATATTTCAGTAACAGATCTTAGAAAATAATAAAGAAACAAAAGATATATATGTCAGTGAAGTATAGAACTTCTTAGAACCTCTTATGCATATTACTGCCCATTACATTCTTGTCACCAGAATGAAATGCCAACAATTGTATAATACTGTAACAGGATATCACACTATACCATGTATTTGGGTGAATGGACATGCACTATAGATGAAGTGTATGAATCCCATTCAAAGTAGGCTATAAAGGCAAAATATTTGTTAATATATTTTTTATTTGGGTTTGGTATGCGTGTCTGTGTCTTCAAGTCAGTGTTCACAGTGTTATCTCTTGGCAACTGCCTGGAGAGGCTAATGCAGTTTTTTGCAAATCTTTTTGGAAGTGGTTTGCCCCTGTCTGCTTCCTAGGGCTAGAGTGATTGACTTAAGGTCACCCAGCAGGCCTTGTTCCTTAGGCAGGACTAGAATTCGTGCTCTCTGAGTTTCCAGACTGATGCCTTAAGCACTGCACCAAACTGTCTTCAGCTTAAGTAGGTGTGGGGAAATGGCAATCAAAGACGAGTGTGTTCCATCTCTTTCCTCTTCCTCTTAGTAATCCCAAGTGAACCCCAACAGCCCGCTGATATCCCCAGTGCCCTATCTCCACATTTCCTCAATTGTTGCTGATATTCTAGCACAGCATAAACTTCTTCAGCAGATTTTTCCCATTAAACTCCAAAGGTTGCTAAACTAAATCCAGTCAAATGTAGAGTTTATGTATCTCCTTTTTATATCTGTAATCATTTCTTTTCTACTGCCTGCCTGCTGGCTTCCTTGCCTGCCTGCCTGCCTGCCATCTATCATCTATCTATCTATCTATCTATCTATCTATCTATCTATCTATCTATCTATCTATCTATCTATCTATCATCTATCTATCTATCTATCATCATCTATCATCTATCATCTATCATCTATCATCTATCATCTATCATCTATCAATCTATCATCTATCATCTATCATCTATCAATCTATCATCTATCATCTATCATCTATCAATCTATCTATCTATCTATCTATCTATCTATCTATCTATCTATCTATCTATCTATCATCTATTCATTTCTTTTGCTAACAATTTATTATTCCTTTTTCTGTTGTTTGATGTTACATACTCTTAATGTGAATAGTGGACTGGGTGTAAATATAGATATACCATATGTTTCTAGATATGCAAAGAGCCTGTATAATATATCGCTTAAAGTACTCCTCTAAGATCAATCACTGAATTCACAGCATTACTTTGGGTCATCTTTTCTCAGCCCAACCTAATTAATAGGATGGTTGTTGGCAATATAATTATGGAAGTCACCTTAAGCCATTTTAAGCTCTCGGGAGAAAGAGAAGATACAAACTCAATAACAAATTACTTATTATATAAGGAATCAGCCACTGCCCAGTACTCATCCATATAATAGCATCCCACTTTTCCCAACTACAACTACAAGAAAAATAACTGTTGCTGCTGCTTTCATTTGCTGCCTTCATTTGTAGTTGCTGGGGGGTGAAGTGCTAGGTAAACAGCCATACCAGCGAGGATTTAAAGAAAAGAGCAAAACAACAGTGTGATAGGATATGAACACGAATAGGGGACATGGGCAGTATAAATAGATACATAAATAAACACTATATAAATGTGTGCAAACAAGGACATTTTCCTTATTTTTCCTTTTGGCATAAAAAGTGAGTACTATACAAATGGCCTCCTTAGAGGGAAATGTTTGAACTTCATTTCTACAAAGCCCAACAACATTATTAGCATTACTTTAAGGTCTTTACTCTTTGGGTGTACATAGAAAATTATTTTCTCTCTCACACACTTCATCTCCTCAAAACAAACACTTGGTTTGGATTTAGGAGGAGGTATTTGAACTACACCATTAAATATCCTAATCTAGCAACCTCAGATTTCTATTGTTCAGTTTGTTTCTTGAAGCACTGGGAACTAATGACTGAAAGTGTTCACCTGCTAACTAAAAAAAACTACTTGAAAAAGTATCTTCTCCCCATTTCGAGAGGAACCAGAGGAACTACTGGTAGCAATAGAGAAGAGCCAAGCATATGGTTTCAAAGCTAGCAAATAATCATCAGAGCCAGCCTAATCAGCAAGTATAAACTGTGAATCTTTTGTGTGGCTTCTACAAATTCCCATATTTCTGCCACCAAAAATAAGTTCTTAATTTACTTTTGGTTTTTAAAGAGTATTGAAACAGGTGCATGTTGTTATTATTGCTGTTATTGTTGTTGTTTTAAAAAGCCCACATCTGAAATATCTCTTCAGAAATGGGGAAAGAATATGAATTCAGCTTAAACTGTTTCATATTCACTCACAGCTCATTAAATTGTGAGATATAACAGAATAACAGAGTTGGAAGGGACCTAGGAGGCCTTCTAGTCCAACCACCTGCTGAAGCAGGAAACCCTATACCATTTCAAACAAATAGTTATCTGAAGTGGTATAGGGTTAGGGTTTTTGACACCACACTTGTTCAGATTCCTTGCCCTTTTTTTATTACCACTAGGACTTTTAAATATTTTAATGCACTTGTAAGATTTCAAAATAGCCAGCTTTTAAATAAAGGCCTTTACATTTTAAGATATAACCACAAGAGAAACACGAATGATTATGGAGCTATTATAAATATGCAGGGGAATATACATAAAAACCCTTTCCTGCAGTGCTAATTCCATTAAAAATCCTCTTAAAACTTGCCTTATCAACTGAAATGATGCACACCAATAATAGCTATGACAGTCAATAGTTCAATTTCCTGCCATATATGATCCTTAGCCCCAATTGGCCATGATTGTGCCATAAAGAAATGTTAAATTCAATACACTACAGTGAAAAATGACCATAAGTGCTCCTACAAATACCATATGTCCTCTTGCCTTAAGCAAGTCATTCTCTTTGCAGGCAAGTACAATATAATTAGCTTTTTATTATCATCCATCAACTTTCAAAGTAGTACACAAGTGGGTTTTGTGCCTGGGAGAGCACCATCATTTTCATGACAATTTCGTGGAGTAATCATAATGGGTGGGAGCAATTTGTGTTTATCTGCTGAAGAAAAGACATCTGCCAATGGAATGGATTTAATCTTTCCCTGCAGATTTCAGCACCCCTAATTCTACTTTGGGGACTTGGGATCCTCTGGAACAGATTTTTAGGGCTATGTAGGGGAGAGGGAAAGGGAGGAATGGAAAAATGCAGCATACTCGGAGATCTACTCATTAAATACAGTCACAACAGATGTGATACACCAATTTTGATTTCTCTTGAACTGGATATTCATAGCTTACCATAACGTTTATTTAAGATCTCAATAAAAACAGAAACATACTGTATTGTTGCACATTTTTTATATATGGTGGGAACATCTCCCCCTAAATACCTTTGTAAAAATCATGAGAATAATATTATAATTACTGAACAGGAAACCATATTTTTGTGGTGCAAGAGCAGTGAGGTGCCCAAAAAGGCCTATTAATAGGCAACAATTTGAACTTTGGTGATCCAAGTCCCTAAAGAATAAAGGAATTAACACCGAGCATGATACTGTCTATAAACAGTTTGGATATTGCCAAATGAATTAGTCTTTTGTAAACCCGCTTAGTGTGCTGCAACACAATGGTTTGTTATCTCTTTTAATTAAAACTTATTTTCTTTTCTTCTGTCACTCACTGCCCTTCCTCAAATTTCAATAGCTTGCAACTAATCAGATAAAATGTTACGGTTTTAAAAACTGAAAGTGGTGTAAATCACCCACTGTTTTCCCATAAATGAAAGCAATGATTGTCTACAAAAAGCAGAATAACAAAAGAATGAGAGAATTCATCTTAAGTCATAAGAGAATATATTTTGTCTAGGAAACCTTGTCTAGGAAAAGGAATTGGTCCTTTTTCAGTTGTGGATTTTAACTAATTTCCGAGAAACACAATGAAATAAAAATGAAAGTCAAATTTAACTTCATGTTCCATCTCTCAGCAAAAATTGATTTGAGGAACAGAATATTTCCTCCCTATCTCCTATGGGGTTTCATATTACAATTTGAATTGTTCACCTTTAGAATTAACGAAAATTATAATTACCTATAGCTTTTTCCTTCTTTTCCATCTTTTCAGGTTGTTCGTATTTGCTTTTCTTTTCAGGTTTTTCTCTTTTTTCAACTTTTTCATGTCTTTCAGGTTTTTCTTTGTGTATCACTAAAGCAAATAAATATATTTAGATATACAATTAAAAATGTCATCTTACCAAAATGGTGCAATTACATTTTCTGAATTACTATTGATATTGGTCTTATTTTGCTACATTACTCTGCTACATTTTCTCTTCTGTTCATGATCATGGGTGTCAAACTCAAGGCTGCATCTGGCCCACAGGGTGCTTAGATCTGGCCCACAAGACCACCCTGGAAACAGCAAAGTACCAGCCCATGGTGCCTCTGCCAGCAAAAATGGAGCCTGGGAAGACTGCATGCAGCCCTCCCTTTCACTGGCAGAGGGCTGCAGGCGCATGTTGCAGCCCAAAACGGAGCCCAGATGGGCTGTGCACAGCCCTCATGAGTTCTGATTTCACTAGCAAAACACACTACTAGCAAAAGTGGCATTTGATCACACAAGTGATGTCAAGCCGGCCATGTCCACCTTGGCCATGCACACAATGTGGCCTCAATGAAATTTAGTTTGACACCCCTGGTATAGTAGATTTCTATAGAAATCCTATTCACAGAAGTTACTTCTTATTGCTGATCCAATTTATTGGTTTATGAAATGTTCCTCAATACTGTCACAGTATAAATCAGTTCAAAAATGTGACAATATGATCAATATATTTCCAAATAAATCAAGTAAAGTCTGATTCCAAAATGCTGGATTTTTTTATTAAAGAAGGATGTAGCGAGCTTTGCAATTTATTACAGTGAACATTAATATGCCATTCTCTATAGAAATCGGTATCTGTGGGTACATTTGCAGCAGCACAGAACCACAAGTATAGTAAAAAGTTAAATTTAATTTTTTGCAAAACCCAAGGTAAAGAAGACAAGAAAATTGCTTCTAATTCTGACTAAAAGAATGCAAATTGTTGGAAGATATTCAGGAATGTGAATGTATTCTAACCCTCTAATGGTAGCCATTCATCAGAAAGCTAATAATCCTTCCTCTAAATCTAGTCTTGTTATTATTTTCACATTTTCTCATTCAGTTCTTCATTTGATTAGAAATTAAAACCAGATATTGTTTCTTTGCTGTTGATTCAAGCTCTCTATGGTCTTCATCATACTGTAGTTGCGAGAGGGGGGGGGGAAAGAGAGAGAGTTTATTTTTTCCTCTTGCAATGGTGATATGGTTGGATTTTTCCATTTTGTTAGGAAGCAAAGAGGTGACAAATCCTGTTAAATATAATCTTATCTAAGCATCTGTTGGAAAAACTGACAATTCACATTTCCGAAAAGAGCAGAAACTGTTCTAGTACTGTTTTGGTTGGGTCTATGACAATTCATCATGGCTAATTTGCCACAGCCAACTTGCTACGGCCAACTCACCATGGGACAACTTGCTGCGGGACAAGAGTCACATTAATATGAAATAAATGGTGGGATAGAATCATTAAAGAAAGGATGCAAAAGGAGGAACAGAATGAAATTCAAGTGCCAAAAAATAAAATAATTGTTTATTTATTTTAAATAATTAAACTGAATTGTTAAATTTTCCCGCAGCCACTTGTCCCATGGCTGTGGCAAGTTGTCATGCAACGAGTTGGCCATGGTGAGTTGGTTGTAGCACTTTGGCCATGGCAAGTTGGCTCAACAAGTTGACTATGTCAAGTTGTTCTATTCTGGTTTTGGTCCCTTAAATTTCAGCAGTGGATTACATACTCTACTATGCCAAAAAGCAACCATAGGATTAATCTGATTTCCAAGGTTATGATCAGTGGTTAGTTCTCACCTTTAGTAAGTTCCCTTTTTTGAGGTTTTTCTACTTTTTCAAGCTTTTTGGTCTTCTCTACTTTTTTAGGCTTCTCGTATTTCTCAGGTTTCTCTTTGTGAATTTCTATAAATAACAATATTAATACATTGACATTTCTAAGTGATCTACAGTTTAGAAGCATAACATGAAATGTTATCAAATACAAATGTAAAGCTGCCCTTTTGAAGTATAATAGCATGACAAAGATGAGTTAACCAATGAGATTCAACACAAATATTAGACTAGATTGTATACAATATATTGTACCAGTTTTGAAATTTTAATTACATCACAGTAAAAGTAGTTACATCACATCACGTGTAGGTCAACCATAGTTCCATACTAGGTGGGAGGCCTGCCTGAAGCCTGCTGGGAGCCAAAAAGGGTGCCCCCCACTCTATTTTGTGCCTAGGAGGCCTGCATGAACCCTGCCTGAACCCTGCTATGCGCCAAAATGGGCATGTCTACATGCCTTCACCTCTACTTGTACCTATGAAGGATTTTATTGGATCCCATCAGCATGTAGTATAGATACATAGAGAATAGAGATACACTATATTGCCAAAAGTATTCGCTCACCCATCCAAATAATCAGAATCAGGTGTTCCAATCACTTCCATGGACATAGGTGTATAAAATCAAGTACCTAGGCATGCAGACTGTTTTTACAAACATTTGTGAAAGAATGGGTCGCTCTCAGGAGCTCAGTGAATTTCAGCGTGAAACTGTGATAGGATGCCACCTGTGCAACAAATCCAGTCGTGAAATTTCCTTGCTTCAAAATATTCCACAATCAACTGTATTATAAGAACATGGAAGTGTTTGGGAATGACAGCAACTCAGCCACGAAGTGGTAGGTCATGTAAACTGATGGAGTGGGGTCAGCAGATGCTGAGGCGCATGGTGCGAAGAGGTCGCCAACTTTCTGCAGAGTCAATTGCTACAGACCTTCAAAAATCATGTAGCCTTCAGATTAGCTCAAGAACAGTGCACAGAGAGCTTCATGGAATGGGTTTCCATGGCTGAGCAGCTGCATCCAAGCCATACATCACCAAGTGCAATGCAAAGTATCAGATGCAGTGGTGTAAAGCACGCCGCCACTGGACTCTAGAGTAGTGGAGACATGTTCTCTGTAGTGACAAATTGGTCTTCTCCATCTGGCAATCTGATGGATGAGTCTGGGTTTGGAGGTTGCCAGGAGAACGGTACTCGTCTGACTGCATTGTGCCAAGTGTAAAGTTTGGTGGAGGGGGGATCATGGTGTGAGGTTAGGGTTAGGGCTAAGGAACTCTGAATACCAAGACATTTTGGACAATTCCATGCTCCCAACTTTGTGGGAACAGTTTGGAGCTGGCCCCTTTCTCTTCCAACATGACTGTGCACCAGTGCACAAAGCAAGGTCCATAAAGACATGGATGATAGAGTCTGGTGTGGATGAACTTGACTGGCCTGCACAGAGTCCTGACCTCAACCTGAGAGAACACCTTTGGGATGAATTAGACGGAGACTGAGAGCCAGGCCTTCTCGTCCAACATCAGTGTGTGACCTCACAAATGTGCTTCTGGAAGAATGGTCACAAGTTCCCATAAACACACTCCTAAACCTTGTGGACAGCCTTCCCAGAAGAGTTGAAGCTGTTATAGCTGCAAAGGGTGGACCGACATCATATTGAACCCTATGGATTAGAAATGGGATGTCACTTACAGTAAGTTCATATGCGAGTAAAGGCAGGCGAGTGAATTCTCTTGGCAATATAGTGTATTATGGTGGGATTTCCCTCATCCATGTGCTTATTGTAGATGTTACAAAATGGATATTTCTACATTGATGTTGTTTGTTTTCCAGACCTTAGGAACTGTGGTGGTGCAGTGATTAGAATGCAGTAGGCTAACTGCCCACTGACAGGAGTTCCATCATGACTGGCTGAAGGTTGAATCAGCCTTCCATCCTTCCAAGGTTAGTAAAATGAGGGCTCTTGGGAGCAATATGCTGATATTGTAAACCTCTTAGAAAGTGCTTTAAAGTAGTATGGAATGGTATATAAGTCTAAGTGCTATTGCTATACCTATTCTCTGTTGCATAATCTAACTTTTCATATTACATCAGTATGCTGATTTGCTAGCTCAATGGATTGCCATTTACCAATGCAACTTTCTATTCTTAACAAAAAAACACATTGCCTGCCAAGTAAAGTTTTTATTTTTGGAAAATAGTTCAGCTGCAAGGACATGAGTTAACAATGGGGTGTTCTTTAAACACATCTTCAGGATGCATTGCATTTTTAAATCAAGCTAGCTAGGGGACTATTGTATGTGGACGTACAGAATCAACACCCACAAACAGCTGTTCGATCACCCACGATGTCATTCCTGTTTATGTGCTTAAGATTCTTAAGTTTGTTCTGAAACTAGTGAGAAAATTGTTCAGCTCATTAAGGAAATGGTTTCTAGCTTCACAAAGAAAAAAACACTTTTGTGTCCTCAAACAATATTCCTTATTACACAAGGCTAAATTTATTTGATGAAGCAAATATAAGTAGAAACAATGCATTCCCTATTTCTTGCTTTTTTATTAAAATTCCTATGCTGACTGGAAATGTTGAGAATTTGAAATCCAATTTATCTGGTGATTACAAAATTGGGGGGAATGGTGGCAGAGGGAGGATTCTACTGGTGCGGCCCGGTTTAGGCAAACTGGTAGGCCTGAAGATCAGCTGAGAGTGAACCAGTTCAACTTTGACCTTCAGGTGGGCCCACCTGCCCGCCCCGGGCTATACTCACTTATATTCCCTGGTTTTTTAGCCCAGTTGATAGGCGTGGCAGAGTAGATTGCTGTGCCTCAACTGTTTTCCTGTGAATTGCGCATGCACATGTCAGGCATGTTAGGTGTGCGCATGAGAGAGCACATGCTCAGCAAACCAGTTGCTAAAGCAGTAGAATTGCACCCCTAGTTGATGGGTTTTTTTTCAGTAGAAATTGATTTATTTCTATATCTACTTACTAAGGAGATGACTTGATGCACTGTTATGATCATAAAGATTTTGTATATGATAGTATACTAGTGACTGAACCTGTAAGTTATCATACCACTGTGGTTTGACTTGATGATGATGACTATTGCTCTTTTTTCTTTGGAACTAATGGTTCTATTTCAGATCAGCAACACAAGAGACCTAAGGCCACCTACAGTCCTGAGGTCCCCTCCAATAAATGCCAAAATATCAATGGCACAGCTATTTGTAATTTTAAGCTAGGCTACGACCACCAGACTGAAAGATTGGACCAATTTGTAATTCAACAAATTGAAACTTGTTGGAATTAGAATTGGTCTATCATATCATGACTGTAAAACTACGGATGTCTCACTGATGGCAGCAGAACATTAGTAACCATATCTCAGTCCAACAATTCCTCCAGCAGCTTATCTGTGCTATAGGTACAGTAAAGGATGAGTAGGTAGCCACCATAGAGCCTGCAGCTATAAAGCCTCACTGGGCACTCTCTTTTGCCCACTCCTTGGCCCACACCTTTAACAAAAATCAACAACTTGCATATCTTGCTTGCTAAAATATGAATGACAACTATATAACTGCAAAGAGGTTTTTTTTTTAAATCTAATGATCATCAGTTTTTACATCCAATATCTGGTAGCCTAGGAAATATGCAAAGCTTTCTGTTATTTATTTTTGATGTGTATTATTTTATTTATTTGTATCCCAACTTGATTATTTTTTATGAATAACAAAAGGCAGAAAATATATCCAACACAGTTTTCTCCTAATCTGGTGCCTTAACAACTAGACCAAATTCACTTAGCTGCTGCAGGTGGTTTTTAAGCACTTGAAGAATATGATATACATTTTATAATAAACAAAAATAAATATCTGATGAATAACCCATTCCCCACAATTTGTTTTTTAATCTATTATTTATAAGACTCCAGGTGGCTGTTGCTCATTCCCTGAAATAAAATATACTGACCTCAGTAGAATTTTTATGTACAGCAGCTATTTACAATTTCACCACCAATACAAAATGCCAAAGTTAAATCATATCAAAGTCTTAAACAGTCATCTAATAACAGCATTATAAATGCATGTGTGTAAGCAAATATACAAAAAGATACCAGGATAAACAAACACAAACACACACATATTCTAAACAAAAAAAAACCTGATATTCCCATGGCCTGTAAATATTCAGTGTCACCAAGGAAGAGTTGTCAAAATGTGTAATCATCATTGAAACTTGAGGTTTCTTATTTTGCCAACACCTGCTGTGCTAGATAAGAACATAGCTTGAAGTTATGCCTCTTTCCATGTCCTTATGAGGAACTAATGGTCACTGTTCTACAGCCTGAGATTATCATAACCAGGATGCCAAGATCCAAAGAGCAGGGCTTTCAAACCACATTACCATCCAATGCTGACCAGTAGAAAATATATATTTATTCATTACATAAACTAATCTACATTCCACTGTACTTAGCAAGTTAACTTACTGCTTCATAGAGACATCAAGGCAGCACTTTCTAGCCCCTGGCGGATACAAGCACATACAGCGTATAACACTGAGATATATTTGTGTGTGTGTATGTTCTGCGTGTGTCTGTGGGTTTTTAGTTTGTGTGTATCTCTCTGTGAATCTGTGTGTATCTATGTGTGTGTGTGTGTGCATGTGTGTGTAAATAGTTCTGAAAACTATATACATGAAATGAAAGCTTTCATTGGTCTTGTTCTAGTTTAGAAATTCTAATATAGTGAGATTAGTTTAAAGTAGACCAATCTTAACATTTTCATTTTCACACCCACTTTCATCTTTTAACGTCAACTTTGACTTGCAATTTTAAAACCTAAGTCAACTCTATCTGAACATAAGCCACACCAATCAGAGTAAAATAATAAAGAATCAAAGATTATCACATGTTCAAAATTCTGTTAAAACTCTAAGACACCATTCACACTGACCACAGACGTTCCAGTGTAAACTTACAAATTTCCTGAGATTGATCAAGTGAAGTGTGCAAAACTATTTATACAAAAGGTTAAACAAAATTGTACATAACGTTTTTAGAGGCTACCATAAAATCTATAACCAATGGTTTATTTAGATACAAGATTGTAAAATTTTGGGCTGAATCTCTACTTAGTGTGTCAACTGTCAACTGTTTCACTTTAATTTTCACAATATAAGGTGTAAAAGTTTTAACAACCCTTTTCTGCTTTAAGCAGAATGTGGATCCCCCTTTTGGCATCTGTATTAAAAAGCATAAAAGAATTGATCTTTGGTGGGTCTCTTGTAACTGATGAAGTCTGCAGCTTAATTATTCCGGATACTTTGAAGGAAGGGGCTGTAAGTGATAGAGATCTTCTTTGTTGCCCGATCCTCAAGACTAGAACCCAAACTCACATGAACCCCTGCCAGTTTCTCTTCTAAAATTGTCTTTGGCACCACAGATATTCAACCTTGTCAGCATCAGCCCTCTCCTCAGATTACCGACTTCCCTCTGAACCAATCCAGCTCTGAACGTGAGGCATTTTAACCTTGGCAATAATGTATACAGAGAAGGACAAGGGTGTGGGGTGGACAGAATGACCAAAACCGTATCATACTGTCCTGATATAAGTTTTACCTTGTGCCATAGCCCTCCATTCATGGACAAAAGACTGTGACCAAAGCCTCAAAATCTTATTGAGAATCATAAGCAATGGTGCAGTTTTCTTATCCTAAGCTGGGAAATATAATTTTGTATTAAAATATCCTGGATCCAAGTCTTAATTTCAAGGTTGACATTTGCACTACGTTGATGCACAAAATAAACGTTAGAGAACCCCATTTTCAGTATCAATAGCATCACGTGCTAATGCCAGGTGTCACCTTTACAGAAGCTTAGTTGCTCCTGTAAGCATATCTTGGGAAGGCAATTTGGCATCTCTTTAAGTCTTAGCCAGTAATTAAAGACTAGTTGGAAAAGGTCCTAGAACCATAAATAGCTCCTGGTTTTCATTCTTAGGAAACAAGCAGGCACACTTTTAGGCACTTTGAGAATTAATCTCAGAAAACAATTCCAAATGCCATTGAAGCTACTGTCATATGCAATGCTTTGGGTAGAAACATTAAATTGAGAGCAGAAGCTCCCTTGCCTGACTTCCCCTAGACATACCAAAATATTATTAATCCATTTATTTCCTGCTCAGCCTTTAACTGCCTCTAAATGCAGTTGCCATGAGCCGGAGGCTGTGTACAATGTTGTAGGAATACCTATAATGCTTGGCTTTGTTTTATAGCATTCTAATTTATACAAGCAGTTTTAAATTAAAATCATTTGTATACATTAGAATTATGCAAGTGAGTAATCACTTTCTCCTTCTTCTGGGAGAGATAATCATCTCTAGTTTAATGAAAACAGATCAAACTAAAAAAAAAAAGGTCAGCTAAATATACCATATATCACAGGCGTATGTTTATTAACCCAAGGCCAGTATGATCTCCATGAAAATTCTATACCGGGATTTTTTTTAAAAAAAATGAAATATAATTTTGCCATGATTATTTTAGTTTAGTAAACATCTAGACTCACACACTATTTCCCTCCCTTACCCCCAAATTATTCTGTGTGGCCTCTGTCACATTGCTACCAATGCACATTTAAAGAGAAGAGTATCTGCTGAAAGTGGGTTGACTTTTTAAAGGATGGTGCTATGCAAAGCTTCAAAGAAATGCTTCACTTCAGTGGTCTGTGTGGAGCACCTGTTTGAAACATCTTGACCTGATGTCAGCCTCTGCTACGCTCACTTGCTATTGACTGCGATAGAAAAGGGGAGGGTGAGGCATAGTATTTGGGATGGGAATAAAGGGTACAGGATGTGATATGGAAAAGGGAGTTTTCTTCTCACCATCTTCTGCGCATGCTGGTGGCCGGTGTTTGGTCCTGGTCAAGGCCAACCATCCTGCATACCAACATGATGATGCCTTTTGGAGATGCAATCCACATGACACCTAAGGGAGTTGCAGATTGGATGCTGGGGTGGGGTCGTTGGAGGGAGGGGGCTGGGTTATCATTTGATATGTACTTGTACGTGCCTTTTGGCTCAGATCTTGCTTTACTTTTGCTGCTATCTTTTCATAACCAGTAAAAGTATTTTAATCCACAAACAATGAAGTTGGGAGTTTTCTTTCTTGGTTATTGATGGAGGCATGCCTGACACCTACTAAGGTTCCTGAAGTGAAGAGTATTGCTTTGAAAACTTATCTACTTGATAAAGTTTTATAAGAATGTAAAGTACCTTGTCTATGGTTGCACAGCCTCCTCAGCTCTGTGACATTAATTTTATCACACCTGCAATTTTACAAGGAAATCACCTTTGTGGAGCAAAGTGTCTCCCTGAGATAAAGCATAGTCTTGTACAGTCCTGTAGTATTAGTGTTCGGACATTAGCAAGAATATAGATAAATCTATAAAAACAACAACAAACTGTAAATAAGGAAAGGGGGCAGGTAATTTGGTACTGTCTGTAGAAGCAATATCACCGCTTTACTAATCCAGCATTTAGGATTAAGTCTTAAAACACCTCAGTTAAAGATTGTTTTCTATTTTTAATCATATTAACAAAGTATTTCTAATATATTATCTTTTATCATTATTTGAAGACAGAGATTTTGGGATAGATCTATTTGGGGTTTTAAAATCGTACTTACAAAGATTTGTGTTTTCTTTTTCTTTCTTTTCTTATGTTTAGCAATTCTTCAAACTAATGTAGGTTTTTTAAAAAACTTGAAGCAAAACATCTATTGTCTTAAACTGGCACATTTGCAATGCAATGCTTTTAATAATCTGTGTGTTCAGAGGTGGGTTGCTCTCGGTTTGGCCTGGTAATGGCAGCAGCAGTAGGCTCCGCCCACCCACCTAGAGCAAGGACCCGAGCAAGCACGAGCACATGAGGAAACATGAGCAAACCGGTAGCGCCGGGATTTGCAACCCACCTCTAGTGTGTGTGTGTGTCTGTGTTTGTGTGTACACATACACATTCATATTAAAAATTAACACCTTGGCACAAATTAAAACATATTTCTTTTTTTCCTAATTTGGTTTACTCCACACTATTCTCTTCAAGACTGAGATAATCTAGGAAGGACCACATTGTTAATAGCCATAATTAAGCATTAATTTGCATAGTTTGAGCAAGCCTAGGGCAAACAATTTGCTGTCTTCCTGCAAGCGTGGAATGAATTGGACATGGAAGAAATTATTTACATGTTGCCCACTGCTGCCCACTACACATTAAATAGAATCTCAAAGCTCTTAAATGCAGCCACTGCAGCTTTGGGAGCAGCTGCAATCAAATGTCAAAAGTTAATCTGGGCTCAGTTTAGCAAATGGCAGACAGCAGCAGGTGGCCCTGGCAGAAATGGGTCAGCCGATGGCAATCCAGGTGAAAAGACTAAAATATTCAGCATTTGCAGACTCAAATGATACTGCCAGCTTTCATTTCTTCCATTTTTCTTTGTGCTATTAAACCAGTGCTCAGACGGTTCTACTGTGGTTTAGTGCCATTTCTGATCAATGCAATAACTCCAATGTTCAGAATGTAATATGATAAAATTAATAAGAAAAGTAAGAACAAGAAAATGAAACATATAAAGAAAGAACAAATCATATAAAGATTTTAAACACATATTAAAAAGGTCTGCTTTTGTATAGACAAAGGTAATATATTCAGAATACTTTATTAATATAGCTTAAAAAAAACCAGCAAATGTTAACAAAGACATCTTTATTTGAAGTGTTCATAAAGACTTAGCCAAGATATTAACTTTTCAAACAATGAGATTTTTCACTCTTTAATTTTTCATTATTTTGTTATCTGATTAGCCTTCATGGGAAGAAACTGCTAGACTAATAACAGAATAACAGAGTTGGAAGGGACTTTGGAGGTCTTCTAGTCCAATCCTCTGCTCAGGAAGGAAACCCTATACCACATCAGACAAATTGTTGTCCAATCTCTTCTTTAAAAACTCACAACTTCTGGACAGAAGTCATTTCATTGATTAATTGTTCTGTCAGGAAATTTCTCCCCAGTTCTAGGTTGCTTCTCTCCTTTATTAGTTTCCATCCATTGTTCCTTGTCCTGCCTTCAGGTGCTTGTTATAAGGTTCTTCACCATAACTGACTGAGAAATATATAGGCATTTCCTTCAAGGTATCCTTAAGGCTTTCATCTACTTTTAGTTGGCCAGTTATTATTTTAATCACAGGTTATATCCAAGGATGTTTATGAGTGAGCTGATGAAACAACTACCAAACCCATTAATCTCCCAGAGCAGATCAATGATGTGTGATATAGTCATGGGAAAATCTATTGTGCAAAAAGTTTGCTTTGTGAAACTTTATATAACTTTACCCTTCATGTAACTGTCTTTGTTTCCCAAAGTTTGGGGCAGTTTTGTATGTTATTCTTGTATATAAAACATTTGGATGATAAAATAAATGAAACTAATTACCTTTGAGCGGTAGTTTCTTTTCTATTTTCTCTTCCCTTTCCCTTTCCCTTTCCTTGTCTCTCTGAATTTCTACAAGCAAAGAAGAAAACCAGCTAATTAGAGGAAAAGGAAACGGTTGTGGTTTGAACACTGTGAAGGAAGTCCAGTGCAAATACATCAAAGTTGACAAATGCACAACTGAAATATAGGAAGTTCTGTTCAATAATATACTCAAATGGATAAGACATTATCCCTGATAAGTCCTATTTTAACTATCCACAATTTGGGGGTGGGTGAGTAGGAATGAATAGGGTTTTTTCCTGTATGCTGTTGTGGATTATTTTCCAATAAAAATGAGAGGAGACTATGTTGATCAGGCATTTGATTCTGCTTGATAACTTAGACAACAAAAAATGCATTTTCTGGTAGAATTGGTTTCAAGGCTTGCATTTAATGCTTGCTGAGGGCATCGACTATAACCCCTTTGTATGTCTTTGTGCAAGATAGTGCTATACCAGATATGCCAAAGCACAGAATATATACATACTGAAATAGATATAATATTACCTTTTGTTGTTGGCTTCTTTTCTACTTTCTCTATTTTTTCAGCCTTGTCTATCTGGATTTCTGGAACAGAGAAAACATTACAGAGGCATAATGACTATAATATTATGTTTGAAGTATAGAGATACTCCTTATACTTTGCTCTTGGTAGGATTTCTGCTTTCAAAATGTATTCCATCAAAAAAAAATCACTTAAGGTAAAACCTCAACATTCAGTTCAGAATTGGCTTTCAGAGAAATGTAATGGAACTGCTCTGAGCCATTTTCCTAGTGATAGTGATACATTTTGCTGTTTCTCTCAGTGGCTTTGCCTGAAAATATACTCAAGATGTGAAGAAAAAAATCCTTGGGTAAGGTGCTCTGTGTCTAATCAGATTGCAATAGAATGGATTTTACCATTCCAGTTCAATCAAATTCCAAGTTTGGTTTTAGACCTATTCTTTCACTGAGAGAAACAGCAAAATGTATCACTATCACTAGGAACTCTTGATGGGAGAAACTGGCACATATAAACATTTTCATATGTAATTCTAATTATAAATATTAGATTTCCATGATATACTATCTTTCCTATACATTTCCTTACAGATTGTTGGTCACAAAATTTGGAAAATAGTAAGCACAATATGTTGTGGTTTCTCTGGTGGTTCAGACATTATGAAATGAGCAAGTTTGCTTTAAAAAGTGAGCCAACTGAATTTTTCTTAAGAGCTGGAATTGTTTGCCTCTGTGAGTACCAACAAGATGTTAGGATTTCAGAGGATCTTGACCAACTAATATAACTAAACACATATTATGTATGTTCACCGCCTTGAGTTATTTATAAAAATAATAAAAGCAGGATATAAATAAATAGATTCATAAATAAATATGTTTACCCTTTGAAAAAAGCACTGCTCAAAATTAGTGCTATTGAGTTTTCAGTCAGTAGTCAATAATAGAATAGAATAGAATAGAATAACAGAGTTGGAAGGGATCCTGGAGGTCTTCTAGTCCAACACCTGCTCAAGCAGGAAACCCTATACCATTTCAGATAAATGGTTATGCAATCTCTTCTTAAAAACTTTCAGTGTTGAGCATTTACAAGTTCTGGAGGCGTGTTATTCCACTAATTAATTGTTGTAACTGTCAGGAAATTTCTCCTTAGTTTCTAAGACTAGTTTCTAGTTATTCACCACGAAAGAAGAAGCAAGTTTTTTCTGGGTTCTATGTGTGAAATTTGCTCTTTTTAAAATTTGAAATCTGAGAAACTGAAGTAACTAATGGGTCACCTGAATAGGTGAAAGTGGGGGAGGTTTGAAGTCTAGGCCATTTAACCTAATCATTAATCCATGATGGTCAATTCCTAGTCATGATGATAGAGTTTTATAAAAAGGCCAGTCATCTGTGGCAAACATAGTTGCCACCTTTAGTGGCCAGAAACAGCAAGTGGATAACTGATATAGAGTGAGTTGAATATATATTTGTGGATTTCTTTCTCCAAAATGCAAGGCTGTCAAAATGTAGCACTGCTGACATGGAGACTGGATCCTACAGAAATTATTTGTGTGGGCAGTCAGCAACCTAAAGGAATGCTAAAAATTTAATGTGGAATGAATCACATTCTCCGAAGCTTCCTTTCACTTTTTAAAATAGCATGCACTTTAATTTCCAACTAATCACATAATATATTTTTGCTGAGTTGCTAAAGTCGTTGTATTTTTGTAGAAGCATTACATGGCCAGCTGAAAGGATGCAATTTATCTCCATCAGAAAAGCATATTTTTTAATAAATCCAAAATATTATGAATTCATTTTTAGAAAACTGCCAGAATCCTTCAGCAGCAAGGATAATCTCTGTCACCAAGGCAACCACCTCGATTCTTCATGAGATGGCACCACAGTTTATTAAATTATTGTGAGAGAGTATGTATTTAAAATGTATTCCGTTGCTCCTTTTTCATTAGCTACAAGGAAACAGAGCAAAAAAGGGGGAAATCCACAGCTTCTTAAATTGCCAATTTTATAAAAGTTTCCTCACTGATGACATGAGGATACAAAGTACTTACACTATAGTTAAATAAATGTTTTATATCCTGTAAACTAAAAGCTTGTTGAGAAACCATTTGTCAAGATATGATTCTCAATATTTTTGGCTGATCTATATAGCCCATGTAATGCCAAATGTGAAAAGCACAGAAGTAACAAATTATGTCCATAGACAGTTCAGAAAAATGTTTTCCAGGTTTAAAATGCAAAAAAAAATTATATTCTAGTGTGCTACAAACACTAGGTGCAATGCAAAGGAAAGCTTTTAAATAAAATATATCACACAAAATCTTTGATCAATTGATGTTACAGTACTGCTACAACTCCTTCAGCAATTTTAGTTTTGTTCTATTTCTTTCATTTTTGTTCTATTTTGCGCAACCTGTTACCTTTGCAAATGACTACACTACATGTAATGTGTTCATATAGTAATGTTTTTATTTGTTTATTTATATCCAATCTTTATATTTTTACAAATAACTCAAGGCAGTGTGTCTATCCAACAAACCTTCCTCCTATTTGCCCCACAACAGCAACCTTGTGAGATGAACTGGACTGAAAGAGAGAGATTAGGTAAGGTTACCTAATATAGTAAGTGCAATGCAATCCAGTGCAATACAGACATATAATCTGTTAAAATATATGGAACTGAAAAGTACAAATTTTGTTTCAAGAAAAGTAGATTGATATTAAGTGACCAGATAAATCTCACACTTATTAATGTCTTTGATAATATCCAAACAAATATAAAACTGTAAAAAATATTGTATGTTAATGCTGTAAAATGTTAAAGCTGTAAAAAATAATAATAATTACAGTATCTTGATATTTTCCCTGCATAAAACAGTTGAGAAGAGAGGTATAAGGCAAGAGACATTTAGGTAAAAGAATCGTCTTATCAGATAGTAATGGGAATCACTATCATCTACCTATTTTCTTCCTCATTAGAAATGAGAACAGTATCTTAACATGCTTATTTTAACTGTTTGAAAGATCCTATTTCTCAGTTCTTCAAAGCATTTCAGTCTCTTATGAGTCTTGACAGCATTTCCTTCCACAGAAGGTATTTCCACTTGGCTTAATACATGACCATACACCATAGTCAACCTGAAGAATTTATAATTGTTACAACTTTTAGCTCATGTTCCCACTTACACAGTTTCTTGTGTAAGATATTACAAGAACACTAGTTAAAAGCAATCTAAAAGGAATCACATAACTTCCTACAGAATGCAATGTGAATTCAGCAAGTTAAACTCATTTGCGAGGGGAAAAAAGAAATGTATAAGGCAAGTAAAGGTATCCTGACCTGCAACAATTTAAAGTCTTCAATACATGCTCAGTGTAAATGACAGATGGAATTTACACTCTGTCATTCTGTTGGGAGGTGTGCTGTGGTGCTAATTTTAAGTCATTTGTATGCCAAACTAAACAAGGAATCTATGGTAAAAATCTTAACTGTAGAAAAATAATTGGAATCACCATCACTAAAAATGTGTAAATATTTAGATCAGTCTAAATATGGTCTGTGCCAGAATCTCTTATTTTTCTTTAATTATCTGTTAGGTTTTTAAAAAAATCACAAGAAAATCTGCTTCTTCTTTTCTGTTTTTTTCTTAGTCAGATTCTAAGACTGCCCACTCATCAATGACTTTAGGCAACTTGTAGAAATAAGAACAAGTTAAACAAATAATAAAAAATAAACTATACCAAGAAGAAGCAACCTACATCACAATTAGTGGGTTTGCACAAATGCACATTATCGCTAATTCAATGTCTCTGGGAAGAGCCAGGTTTAAGTGCCTTCCTAAAGATCTATATGGTCAAAATAAGCATAGCTGCAGAGGAGGTTCACTTCGTAGACCCCATAAAAAGATATATCAACCCATCAGTAAAGTATTCCAACTTTGTCTAATTTTATAGGATAGGTAAAAACAACTAAAGAAAAGCAGTCCTGCGATAGCATATCTGTAACCAAGACTAAGATGTTAAAAAATATCCTGAAAGCAAGCAATGACAAATAATTTCTATACTATTTCCAAGGTTACCCAACCATGTCTAAGAGATCACCAGGACTCAAGCTTCACTCAAATGAGACTTGATTTTAATATTCATTTTATATGCAGTTCTTAGTAACTTGCTTCTTTTCTTCACAACATTCCAAAGTATGCATCTTTTTATACTTTAATTCCTCAGACATATATTGCTTGATTTTTTTCAACCAAAATCTATCAATGTTACAAGTATCTGAGCTGGGTTGAGCTATGATGGAACTTATAGTGGTAGATTGCTCCATTTTACTGACAAATAAATTCAAAGTAGACTTCTTTTATATACTTAAACATTGTAGAACAACATAGTTATATAACTGAGAAGCAAACAACTGTAGGTCTTAAAATCAGTACTTCATTGTTTACCAAGAAGGTACTCGATACGGTATGATTTTATGATGCAGCCGAATATTAACACTATTTTGTTTGGAGGAAGTGAACAACACAGACTTAACATGGATTAGGGATTTACTGCTGAGAATTTTAAGCATTTTTCTCACTGTGCATAGTTCTACAGAAGTCTTCAGTGATGAAAATATTACTGCAGGCAAGTCAAACACATCATACTTCCCACAGAGGCAAATACTTTGATTTGAAGGAATTATTTTTGATTATTTTTATTGGGCAATATGTCTAAAAAAGCACTGCATGAAAGCACTTTTAAAACCATTTTCTATAGATTTGGTAAACGGCAAAAATAACATCCTTACAATGCATTTAGATAGAAACCCTAATCATTTTGTAGTTATCCTTTTCACATTGTGACTGACTTACATTCTTCAAAATAACAACAATAAAAGGCCTCAAGTTCAATAGGCCTATTTATGAGCTATCTAAATAGGTGATATCTATCATCATCTGGCTGATCTAAAAAGCTAAACAGGGTTAAATCTACTAGTAGCTGAATGAAGGCCAGCTTTTGCTGAGTTGTCTAGAGAAGACAACAATGGCAAATTACTGTAATTGCTGAAAGTTGTATGGATACCTCCATCTTAATCTTCAGGAGTCAATCTCAATTCAAAAGGAATGCTAATCACAGTGTGGCTGTTTGAATTATGACTGATCTTGGAAGTTAAGCTCTACATGGGAGATCCTCAAGGAATTTCAGATCTGTTGGTTAGATTGCAAAGATAGAAAAAATATCCTGGTAATAAATAATGGCAAAGCATTTTCACTTCACTGACAAATTGCATTCAGGTAATCATTTATTAATTGGGAAACTCAACTGCCTTTCTACTTTCAATTGTGAGCTGTTGAAAGTTAGCTAGCTGGCCACTATGAGACATCCGATCCAAATCCAAATTGAACTTTGGTCTGATTTAAAAGACACTGCATTCTTTTTAAAGGAGAATTATGTTTAATATAGTACAATAGTATTTCCACTGGCTCCACTCATTCTTCTCCTACCTGATCAGAGGGGAAGGAATTAATGATATCACAAAGCTTTGCCTGTACTGACATCGTGCTAAGCTTCATGTGATACCAGGCACTACATAGTGAAACTAAGTGAGAATCTGTGTTCCCAAAAAAGTGACTTTGAATTTAATTAGTGTGATCTTGTGCTGCAAAATCATTGGTAATGAGAACTGAGTGCAGTAAATATATGGTATGGACAGCATTAAGTATTTTGGCAAATTGACAGTAACTATCTGCATCATGAGATCTGGCGAAGGCTTATGTTTATTTATGTAGAAAAATGTGAATAGCCCTTCAGTTTGATTCCTACAATAGCATATAGTTAAAAGTATAAACAACACAATAAAGTGCAACAAAACAACATCAAACATAAGTATAACCAATTCAATAAGCCACACAAACTTATTAAAATGTCTACACAGCAGATTTTAAAAGTGGTTGCAAGAGAACGGTTATACTTTCCTAAATGTCAGCTCTTTATCATTAATGCAGTGAAGACTACTTATTTTGTCATCAAAACTATGTTGATTGAGAAATCAAAGACATTTTCCTATAAATGTGTCTAGTATGCAGCCTTCATGACATTTGTGGCTAAGTATAAATTCCTATATATAGGAAGAAAATCTTTAAGAATGTGGATGCAATGAATAATAAAAGTATTTCTATTTAGCTGTTTCCTGCAGTGTTCCATTTTGTACAATATGCTCTTTAAAATTCCTATGAAGCTGCTGGCAGTTATTGTTTATTTATTTTATTTATTTAGCTTGTCAAACATGTATGAGATAATTGTGAAGAATCTATTGTGAAAAACTAAATACAGATTCTTCAACCAGCTCTGTTCCTTTACATTTTTACTTTCCTTGAAAATAAAATGAAAGTTCCTTTGCACTTTTATTAAATACTTACTTAAATAAAACTGTCAAGTCTCTTAAAGAGAAAGAGAGATAGAGATCCCAGTAGCTCTAAGCACCTGACAAATATTCATGATTATAAAAATTATTAAAACCGGACTAAAATTTATTTTAAAAATCCTAAATAAATGTTTCAACTATAACAAGGAGGCCCAGATCCAACTTTACAACAAGTTCTCCTGTGAGCAAGCAGCTGTTTTGCAAAAAAATAAGGCAGAAAGAGAATTTTTGCATTATGAAATATTAAGTAGTTGCTCACAATTTTTCTGTTTCTGCTTTCTTGGTTTTGTTTAAACAGACCTTTTCAGATTTAATCAATAATTTTTAATTTGACAATTCTTATCAGGAGATAGGATTTAGGATTTAGGATTTTATTAGTATTTATAGGCCGCCCTTTTCCCTGAGGGGACTCAGGGCGGCTTACATAAAATAAGGAAGGGAGGGTACAGACAATAGACGCAAAGAATACATAAAAGTAAAATAGTAAGCAACATTCATTCATCATTCGGGTGGGGACATATTATCTTTATCCCCAGGCCTGACGGGCTAGCCAGGTCTTAAGGGCTGCGCGGAAGGTCTGGACGGTGGTGAGGGTACGAATCTCCATGGGGAGATCGTTCCAAAGGGTCGGAGCTACTACTGAAAAGGCTCTCCTCCGTGTGGTTGCCAGTCAGCACTGACTGGCAGATGGAACTCGGAGGAGGCCTAATCTATGCGATCTAATTGGTCGCAGGGAGGTAATTGGCAGGAGGCGGTCTCTCAAGTACGCAGATCCACTACCATGGAGGGCTTTATGAGTGACAAGTAGCACCTTGAAGCGCACCCGGAGATCAACAGGTAGCCAGCGCAGCTCGCGGAGGATAGGTGTTATGTGGGCGAACCGCGGTGCGCCCACAATCACTCGCGCGGCCGCGTTCTGGACTAGCTGAAGTCGCCGGATGCTCTTCAAGGGCAGCCCCATGTAGAGCACATTGCAGTATTCCAGCCTAGAGTTGGATACAATAAAATAAAAGCTGCTAAAACTGAGGTAGAGCTAGGTACTGTGATGCTTAGGGAAAACAAAGTGTCTCTAGGTGCCTTTTTTGGTGCCTATAAGGCTTCCTAGTCCATCTACATCAGTGGTAGTCAACCTGGTCCCTACCTCCCACTAGTGGGCATTCCAGCTTTCATGGTGGGCGGCAGGGTTTTGCTGTAACTCTGCTTTATAAATTTTATAAAGTAAAGTTACTTCCCTACTTTATTAATCACCATTACTGTGGAACCGGTGGGCGGTTAGAAAATTTTACTACTATAACAGAAATACAAAAGTGGGCGCTAAGTATAAAAAAGTTGACCACCCCTGATCTACATGGTATAAAAATATTACGGTTTTAATTACAAATTAAAATTATTTATTTCCAAGGCCTTTGGGCTTCTGGATGGTCATAGTAGGCTGATTTGTCATATCTTGGCAACTGGCTCCATTTCTGGTGTGCAGATGTTTTGTGACAGGCTACACAATCTGGAAAAACAGCAGTACATAACCACCACCACCCTTTGAAAGTGTGATAAAAGGTTACAATTCTGGTTTTTGGCTGTAATTAACATTGTCTTGGCTTGGTTAAGATCAAGGCAACTCGGAGAGAAGCTAGTCAGCTGGTGGAATTACAGAAGCATTTCATTATTAAGGATAAGTCTCAACTACTGAAGAAAAAAAAATACAATAGCCTGGCTCCATCTGACCCTCCTTGAGATTGCTAAAGTATCACAGCAATGGCTACAAGGCTAAGGAGAAAAGCCACATGACACCAGTGCAAAGCAAAGGCAGACCCTGAGAGCAGACCACAGAAATCCCAAGCAAAAATCAAATACCCATCAAAATATAAGACAGGTCCCAAAGAGCATCTAGGAGTACAGCAGTAACATGGCATCCAAAAATGCCCGTAGCAACAATAGAAATGAAAGGAAGATCAAGCAGAGAAAGTGCCATAGCAAGAGAAGACCCTGCATAGGGTGTATCTTTGGCAGTTAACTATAGTAGCAGACATTGTGAAATTCTACCAGTGGTTGGAAAGGACTGTTTAAAAACCAGCATTGAGGCATTGATCATTATAGAACAAGTATAAGCACTAAGCAGCAGATACATACATACAGGCATGTATGCATACATATTCAAGAACCATTTGCTAGGATCAGTTAATAAAGACTGCAGATCAGTGGTATAAAATGGGTATATCTGCCTTTTCTTTGGTCCAAAGCTGTATTATTAATTAAAGTAGGATAGGTATCATATAGAATACACTGAATTAAATAAAAGAACGGGTTTACTCTTCATTTTATCAAAGGGTCATCTATCTGAAATAAAATGGGCTTTCAAATATGCATGATTGGAAGCTTATTGATGCTTTTAAAATTCTTGTTGTTCAAGTGTCCTGAGAACACCATAGACAATCAAGAAAACCAATTAATAGGCCATCAAACAAATCAACCTAAATTTCTCACTCAAGGCAGAAGTGACCAGGCTAAAATTAACCTACTTTGGACACATTATGGGAAGACACAGCTCTCTGAAACAAGTTCTAATGTTGGGAAAGGTGGAAGGAAAAAAAGAAGAGGATGACCAGCAGCAAGGAAGATGGACTTGGTTAAATGGCAGTGAGCACACTATTGGAAGAGCTGAAGTTTAGGGATAGATCATCACGGAGAAAATGTATGTGGTTGCTAAGAGTTGACAACAATTTGATGGCATATAATCAATCAGTCAGTCAGTCAATGTTGCTTACAAATGGCCTGACATATATAAAGTGTAGTGCTTTGTATAATGCCACTAGCTGCCACCTACAGTTTTTAATAATGTGTTCACTAAAATGGGTAGCTCTGATCCAAACCTTGCATTAATCATGGGTGATGCAAATAATCAAGAACAATATTTAGAAGACAAAATTTAAAATAAGCTTTGCAAGCACATCAAGGGAATATTTATGTAATTCAGGAACCTTTGGAAATAAAACTGTATTTTTCAACAGAAAAAAACATGAACAAAGATTCTAAAAACACCAGCCAGTGGGAAGCAGTTAAGAGACAGCAAGCCCCATTCCAAAACATGGCAAAAGCAATTCAAATACAAAAAAAGCACATTGCCATATGGAGATATAGAGAGAAAATCAGCTAAACTCTGAAAGCACTAAATATGCAAATAGAGATATTCTTTAGAGAGGAATGAATAGAATAACTAATTAGCCAACTGGTGCCAATATCTGCCATACTGGCAAACTCTATCAAGTCCACAGGTTTTCAGGAGAGAATCAAGCTGTTCTATGGCCTGTATTTTAAATTGTTCTGCAGCTTAAAACATGTCTTGTTTTCTATTTTTCATTGCTTGTTTTAACCATGTCATTAAAAAGATGGAAATCTCAGTATTGTTTACAATCACTATGGTTAAAAGAAAGGCGGAAAGCATGGTGATTTACGGCTTCACATAGCATACCAAGTCATGGTTTGTAAATAAATCACACTTGGGTGACTGGGTATAACATGAAGTCATAAACCATGATATTCCAGCCATAATGACTCAGTTCTTACAACATATTATCTTGACCTTTATAGGCATAAGAAAAGTTTAGGGAGATGTACTGGAAAAGACTCTCTCTCTCGCTCCCTCCCTCCCTCCCTCCCTCCCTCCCTCTCTTTCTCTTTTTGTTTGTTTGTTTGTGTGTGTGTGTGTGTGATGTATGTGATCTCTGTTATCGGGGCTCTGTACAATATATGCTACCTTTATATTTTATTATTTATATTTTAAAGTTCCTTAGTTTATACCTTCATACTGAACAACTAAAAAGATTCCTTATTACAGCACAGCACATTTATAAACTCTCTTTAATCTTATTAAGACACACTCCTTAATGTAAGACTAAGCTTAATTAGATAGCATGAAAAGCTTTCTATTGTAATATTTTGTCACAAATTTTAAACAGTACTTAAATTTTAAGAGGAAGTCATGATTGACAATGACAGACACACACACTTTAAAAAAATTCCCTTGTTTTGTTTGTTCTCTCTGCCTGTCTTTTCAGGTTCTCATATTAGTATAACATTTCAGAGTCTTGCCTTTTCCCAACTTCACTTCTATTGGTCCAGACCTTTTTTAATGGCTTTCCAGGCATCATATGTCTCAAATGTATAATAAAATCTAGGACATAACTCAGTGATTTCCATCAAAGTCCCTTTTGTCTTGCTTTTCTAATCTTCTACATCCTGTAGCACCATCCTTTTTCCTTCTCTTTGGCAGATGTCCTGAGATTTTTTGAGCTTCCTGAGAAGCCGAAAAGAAATTACTGTAGTTGTGAAATCTGTAGGACAGGCAATTTTAGCAATTGTGAAAATACTACAGAAGGAAAATCAACAAAGTGTTCAGGTGCTTACCAATGGAAATGAATCAGAAAGAGGCAGGATATGAATGAACAGGTAAGCCCCGTTTTCTCTGTCTTCTATAAGCTAAGATATTTGTATCTTTAGGGAGCTGTGAACAAATTTGTCTTAACATAGCTGAACCCTTATCTGTGTTCTTATCAGAATCTCCACTAATACACTATCTGCAAGGAAGTTCAGCTTCTTCTAATTTTTTATTCTCAAGGTGAGAAATTAACAGGGCAGGGAATTCTGAAAATCCTCTTTCTTCCAAAAGCTCTTCTACTTGTCAAAGGTAGTTATTACTTTTATTCCACCCACTCCGTTTCATCGTTTTCTCTATTCTTCCACTGTTTTGTGACCCATAAAGTAAATCAACAGAAAGCTGCCATCCAATGTTAAGATAAAAGATGAAACCTAATTTGTTCTTAAATTTGCTCACCTTTCTTTTTGACTGGTGGTTGAATTTCTTCTGCATGGGAGAAAAAAAACACAAAGTTACTAGTGAATTTGAAAGGCATTCTTCTGCAGTCTTAAACAATTAAAAAAGAAAGAAATTCTGACAAAATTAACGAAGGGCCTAACTTCTGTCTGAATAGGATGAGCTTTGAAGTAACTGATTCTATATGTTATTTTTAGTCTCTACTGTATTGTTTTTTATAAACAACTCAAGGCAATGATCTTCCCTAATTTTCCTCCTTCCTCTTTTCCCCACAACCACAACCCTGTGAGATGGGTTCGACTGAGAAGGAGAAGAATTGGCCTGAAGTCATCTAGCTGGCTTTCATGGCTAAGGAGGGACTAGAACTCACAGTCTTGCAGTTTCTGGCCTGATGCCTTAACAACTAGACTAAACTGGCTTCTTTAATGCTGACTCACATTCTTCAATACGACATCATTCTGGAAATCAGACAAGTGGCTGTACAGTCTCTTCTTAAAAACCTCCAGCAATGAAGCACTATAAATTTAAGTACAATGGCATATACGGGTTCTTGCTGATTCACTATCTTCACCAGTTTATGAGTCTGAAGAATTTCACTGATCCTACTTTATAGCTAAACCTGATAAATTCCATTTAAATGTTCCTTTTCCCTCTTGTTCATACAGGCCATCCTGTTGGACAAAAGCTATTTCATTGGATATGGTAAGAACTGGATATCAGAGCACTTTTCTCCATTTTGGAGGACATGAACTGAAAGCTGCTAAGTTTCTCCTCCATAGAGAACTGATTCCATCAGGGCCGGAGATCCAGTGGTGGGTTGCAAATATTTTTACTACCAGTTTGGGCTAGCTCCCATGCGCAATGCAGGTGGGTGGGGCCTCCCGCCGCCGGTATTACCGGTTCAGCCGAACTGGGCCGAACCGGGAGCAACCCACCACTATAGGGACCTCATAATTTGTTCCTGAGCGAGGGACAAATATCAGTTGTTTTTTCACAGTTAATAAGGAAGAATATTTTCAAGTAATAAATCCTTGTCCATCATTAATACTCTGACAGTACTTGCATCTCTTATGCAAAATGCAATGTCATTAATTTGTACAGTATCTTTCAGCTAGGTGGCCTATAGAGTTTAAAATGAAAGCACTACATTCAGACAAAGCCATCGGCTCCACTGAATGGGCAGCCTTATTTGCTTCTTTTCCATTTTCTGCATTAACTTTGGTAGAACTGCACAAGCTTAAGAAGAGGCCCTAGTTGCAAAGGCATTACAATGTAGATAAATGTGCTAAGCTCCATGCCATTTCAGTCTCTGTTCAGTTCTTTGTAGGGTACTTATAGGAGTTAAGACAAAATCTAATGAAAAAGACTTCCTCATTTGGGGAAAGTCAACTTGATCAACTAGATTTCTATACAAGGAATCTTTAAAAAGTCAGTTTTCCTAGATCAGTGATCCTTTGATATAATATTATTTAAATATGGGCAAGCAGCCACTTTCCTTGGTTTTTAAAGAATTCATATTCAATTTTTCCAAATATAAAAATTGTTTGGAAAATGTCTTCTCCTATTTAAATATCACACAGCTGTTAAAGACACAGGAAATTTACCAAAAAATAAAACAAACCATTTAGGGCAGTAGCAACTTACTTAGGCTTTTACCTTTACTACAGAATACCTTTAGTTATTCAGGCATGCAACATGCAAGAAGCTGACTATTCTGCATGGCTTTCAAATAATATTTATCCATTTATCCAGAGAAGGAACGTGCAATTAGCAGGGAGGTGCATAATTAGCAAAGTCCTGACAGTACAAAGCTGAATTGTTTCTGCCCTAATACCCATTTAATTGCACAAAGCATGTGATTTTTTATTTAAAAAATCAACAAACCTTTTATTTTCAGAGATGGCTCTCCTTCACCTAAGACAAGAGAGAAAATAATAAGCAGAATAAAATGAACAGCAATTGCAATAGTGATAGCACTTAGACTTATATACCACTTTACAGTACTTTACACATCCCTCTAAGTGGCTTACAGAATCAGCATATTGCCCCCAACAATCTGGATCCTCATTTTACCCACTTTGGAAGGATAAAAGGCTGAGTCAACCTTGAGCCTGGTGAGATTCAAATTGCCAAATTGCAGACACCAGCAGTCAGCGGAGGTAGCCTATAGTACTGCACTCTAACCAATGCGCCACCACAGATCTTGAATAATAATAATAATAATCTAGTTGCATTCTTATTACATGCTAGATTATTGTCACATTTAAATGCATTCAAACATTATGACTGGTAAATAGAAAAAAGAGAGAGAAGCTCCATTTTGAGATTTTTGTACTGTTATTTTTTATGAGCATTTGAGGATTTATGGAAATGATTGTGATATGAGATAGGAATGGACAAATATGACTTTATACATGGAATTCAAGTAGTCCAAGCACCAAACAGATTTTTTTCATTGCAATTTCAGTATTTTTCATTCCAATAGCATCTATTGTGCCAAATCTGGTTTCACTCCCTAAACTCATGCTCACATCTCTTTTTCTGTCATCTTTTTTATTTGTCCTGATAGCGTCAGATGATATGGTGGCAATGTTTTGGCTCTTTTTTATTATTTGGGAAAGCTAGGGCTTTTTCCTTGACCCCAGCCCTGGGTTGCCCCTATATGTCCTACAATTGTTTGGGCAGTTTGGAAAGCTCTAATTAAATAAAAAGCCTCTAAAAATCCCTTAACTTTGAGATTTTGACATTCATTGACTACAATTAATTTGAACAAATTATCATTGAAGTCAACTACTTCCCGTCTGGGACCTTTGACCTTTCAGATAAGCTGAATGATATTTTTTCATAATTCCCAGATGTTCATGAATTGCAACCTAATATAATGAGTGTATCAGATTGCTAAAGGTTGCTATCATTACCAGGGCTACTTCAAATGTAATTCCTAAATGGTACTTCAACGTGTAAGGAAGCAGTAACATAGCATCTGTCTGCAATTGCAAGGTGTGTGTGTGTGTGTGTGTGTGTGTGTGTGTGTGTGTGTGTGTGTGTGTGTAGACTAAAGTAATAAATGAATTCATTTTATAAATGTATAAATACATTTTCTGGGATTATGTAGATGTCCTCTGCAATTGTCATGATCCTGGAAAAAGATGAAGCAGCATTAAAAATATCTGAGAGGTGCTATGTTTGTATTTCCTCATGTTTTGGAAAGCAAAGTTTTGTCTGTTCCTAATAATGACAATGGCAGTTCTTCTATTTAAAAGAAAAATATCTTTCAATCAAGTCTTAAAAATAGGAAAACTTCTAGTATCTTCCCTCTTTTGGAGTTTCTAATTGGTGTATGCAGTTCATGGTTTCTAAAAACATCAAAGAATCTTCAAACGCTAAAATTCTAATCTGCCTTAGTTTTGAGCTCTTATGAACATTATTACTATAATGTACACATTTTTAATTAGAAATTACGGACTTTTGAAAGTATTGCTGCGTTTGAGAAAGAATATAATTCGTTAAATTCTTTTTCAAATAAAATAAAGGATGTAAATGGCAACTGAAATTCTCTCAGTAACTCTATGTTTTGTTATTACAGTTTTACACTTTTATTGTCACAATTGAAAAACTCTTATGTGACAATTCTTGTTTAGAAAGGACTAGAGAGCTGCATTTCTGCTTCAGTAAACATGGGTAAATGGTCTGACACTCTATCAAGAAATGGGACTCAGTGGTAAAACAACATAATGGTTAGTATTTGCAGGTGCTACTAATCGAAGATCCCGCAGTGGCTGAAATTAGGTGCTACTTCAAGCTGTCAAATGTCCTTGTCAGGAGTGGTGTTTTTGTTCCAGCTGAATTTTAATTACAATATATTAGTTAAAAAGACGTGATTTGGGCTACAAAGAAACATCGCAATCATGAAATCATTGCTTACAGGGAGTCCTTGACTTACAACAGTTCATTTAGTGACTGTTCAAAGTTACAACAGCATTGAAAACAGTTACTTATGACCATTTTTTACACCTACGACCATAGCAGTATCCCCATGATCATGTGATTTACACTTGGATGCTTGACAACTGGTTTAAATTTATGACGGTTGCAGTGTCCCAGGATTATTTGATCATCTTTTGCGATATTTTGACAAGCAAAGTCAGTTAGGAGTCCAGAGTCACTTAACAACTGTGTTATTAATTTAACAACTGCAATGATTCATTTAACAAAACTAGAAAGAAAAGTTGTAAAATGGGGCAAAACCTACTTAACATATTTCTCACTTAGCAATATGAATTCTTGACTCAATTAAGGTCGTACATCGAGGACTACCTGTACTTCAGAGGTCCCCAACCTTTTTGGCACCAGGGTCTGGTTATGTGGAGAGAGGTTTTCTGCAGGCTGGAGGAGGTGTGGTTTCATGTGTTCATGTGTTGCATGCATCCTGTGAATGGGGTTTTACTTGTTTGTGTGGCCCGGATTATCTATCTATCTATCTATCTATCTATCTATCTATCTATCTATCTATCTATCTATCTATCTCTCTATCTCTCTCTCTCTCTCTCTCTCTCTCTCTCTCTCTCTCTCTCTCTCTCTCTCTCATCTATCTATCTATCTATCTATCTATCTATCTATCTATCTATCTATCTATCTATCTATCTATTCGTAGATTTTCATGGGTGTAGGTATGCTGGTCTTGTTGTATTAGGGTCTTTTCCTGTGTAAGATTGAGATTGTCTTGGCAATGTTTTGGCGAGGTATCACTCACCAACCTCAGGCTGGTGTTGGTGAGTGAGACCTCGCCTGAGGATGGAAAGTGAGACCTCGCCGAAATGTTGCCAAGACAATCTCAATCTTACACAGGAAAAGACCCAAATACAACAAGACCAGCATACATATATATGCATACACAAAAAATTCCATTATCACTCAAGAACCTACCCACTACAGACCCCTCATTGTCACAGCTATCATTTTGCCTAGAAATTATCAACTACACAAACATGAGCCTCAAATATGTACTGTTTTATTATTATGTCTAAACAATAATTCCTACCATGCCATAGAAAAAAAATCTGGTTTGGTGAATTCATTTAAAAAGAAGCTAATTCTGAGCTGTTAAGCCATTTATTTGTGAGTTTCATTAGAAGTTCACAAGGATTGGCACATAACCAATTTTTAAATTGCTTTAAAAGGGGGGGAAAGTCCCCATTACATCCCAAGCTCCCCAAGCCCATAACATGAGCTGTTGTTTAGACAAAACAATCAAAAGCCTCTGAGTTGTTGGACTTAGTTATGCAGTTTCCCCAAATTACTGCCAATGTATATGTTGACAAGGCCACAGGTAGCATATTAGCATTCAGATTTTCTTTCAGTTGGACTGAAATGTTATTGTTGATGCCAGCAGCTCTGACACCTACTGATTAATACAAAATGTGAGGTAGGACAAGTGAACACCCTTAGATTTGAAAGCATCCAATGTCCATTTAGAACTGCTGTTGCTCAAATATTCCTCTCTCACACAAAATTAAAATGTAAGGCTTATGAATAGTACTGCTGAAGCTAATTCCTTGGCAGCATGTTTGTCCTGTAGTTCTATCATTTTTATATATTTTAGAGAAAGGCTGAAAATACTGCTAACGTTTTAATTCTGGCGTTCTTCCCTTAATAGCACATGGATTTATTTTACAAAAATAAGAAAAAGAACTATGCTGGCCATTTTGTAAACTTTAGTGGTTTAAGAGTCACATTTCATATCCATTTTTTGCTTAAAAAATTGTGCAGCAAGATAAATCAAATCAACAGACTAACTTAAACTTACCTTTTCCATTCTCATCGTCATCTTCAAATATGAGGTCAGACAGTAAAGAAAGAAAGCCATAAATGGAATTGGTGCTCTCTTCCATAGCACCATGCATGATTCTCAATGGATCCGTGGTGAGTTTGTTTATGGACTGTCCTAAATACAAAATAGAAAGATAAGAGGAAAGAAGAAATATTGTAAAAACTGATTAACGTTGAGTTAATTAACTGATTTATAACCCCTTTAAAAGAATACTTCTTCTAAGGAGTTATCCTTGATATAAGTTATAATGAGACTACAGCATTAGAGGAGCCCTGCTGGATCTTTCGGTTCACCATTCACCCAATTTAAAGAGAACATTTTTCAATTCTTCACAGTCGCTTTTGGGTTTTACCTTCATCCAAGAGCCTGTTGATTCTTTCAAACAGCTCTAGAAGATTGGTGGATGAAGCAGGATTTATTTTTGAAAAATCCATACTGATTTTCCTTCAGTAGAACTTACCCTTCCATACACTTAATTACTGCTTATATAATTACTGTTTCTTTTTTTTAATTAAAGTTTTTTATTTTTTTCATTTTCATAACATATAATCACATGTATACTATTACATAACCAACATCATATTGTATTATTAAATGTTTACATCAATTCATCTTACCAACAACTCCCAAAAACCAATTATTGGCTCTTCTTCTCTCTATTCACCATATTTGTACTTTATCCATCACTTTCTTCTCCCTCTTCTTGTATAATTACTGTTTCATTCAGAAAAAGCATTAAACTGACAAGGCTAAAATGTCCTGATTCTCTCTTGGTGTTCTAGCTAATTGTCTATTTCAATATACATTTCCCACAGTGCATATTTACTAATTATTATTTACTTTTTCTAAGAGTTTGTGCTTCTAATGATGATACATATAAGTAACAACTTTTTTTATTTCCTGAAAAAAGCCTTTCTACTTTTAGAGTTTCCTGGGCACTACAATCAATCTATGTTGGTTAGCTTCCTGGATTTGCTGATCCTTTCTTACAATGTGATACTGGTAGTTCTCGACTTACAATAATTCATTTAGTGACTGTTCAAAGTTACAATTATGATTAAAACAAGTGACTTATGACCATTTTTCACATGATGGTTGCAGCATCCCCATGGTTATGTGATGAAAATTCAGATACTTAGCAACTGACTCATATTTATGATGGCTGTAGTGTCCTTGGGTCATGTGATGACCTTCTTACAGGCAAAGTCAATGGGGTAGCCAAATTCTCTTAACAACCATGTTACCAAATTAACAACTACAGTGATTCACTTAACAACTGTGGCAAGAAAGGTCATAACAGAGTAAAACTTAACAAATGTCTCACTTAGCAACATAAATTTTAGGCTCAATTGTGGTCCAAAGTTGAGGACTATCCATTTTTCTTGCTGAGTCTCAATTAAGTCTACTTTTTTTAAAAAAAACACACACACTATCAAGGAATTGGTTATGTTTACTTTTTCTTTCAATTTCTTTTTCATCCATCCATTCATTTTGGAATATTTTCCTTTTATAGTATTCTAAAGTACATTCATTTTAGTGAATCAAGAAATTTGGTTTTTTCAATCATGTCATAAAGATAAACAGTTTCTTGCATGACTTGACCATTTTGATCTAGTGGTTGATAATGTATCTCTAGATCTAATTTATATTTCTGACTAAAGATCTTGTACAGGAATCCAATGAGGAGACCAATCTTCATAATAGACTAGGTTTTATAACTTTACTCAGTAAAAAGTAACATTGTCAGAGTTTGTTGCATAAATTCAAATCCAGAAGCATACACAGATAACTGATGCAGCAGGATTCATTAACTTCTTTATATACATAAGAATAGATGAATAAATATACAATAACAACAGGTGGTTCTTCCAAGTAAACACAAGGCAGGAGAGTTACAGGCAAACACAAGCAGTTAGCTTAATTTCAGCAGACAAGCCCAGATATACTGTTAGTTTACTTCTCAGAGTAAATATATGCATTTGTCGCATATAAAAACAAACTTCCATATTTTTCCCCATCTACTTATCCATCAGTCCCTTAAACTCTCTGGTTTAAGTTGTGTACTAATCTTTAAATTTTTATTATTTTCTCAATTATTATATGTGATTGAATCTGAAACGGTCTAGCTTTTTTACAACAGAAATTTGAACATTCTAGACAGTTTTTCTGGTGACATCTACCAACAATATATTGCCTTATATTATTTTCTGAAACCTCTCACCCTTCCAAACTTGACACTGCTTAGACCCTGTTAACTTCCCCCCAGGGGATTACTTCAAAGTTGCTTTGGCAGTGTGCTGATGTTAAGTGTCAGCAGTTTGATTCCACTTCAGGTCAAGGAGAGTCCATCCCTCCAATTCTGTTTGTCCAGAAATGTTCCCCAAGGCCTGTCAAATGTGAATCTTTCCACTGGGTACTACATTTCATCAAGACATTGATAGCCTTGAGCTCTGCCCTTCTAGTTGTTCCTATGAGTAGAGCAGGTAGCAGTCTAAGAATGTAATGAACTTTCTAATTTCTAGGCTTCGATTTGTTATCTAGCAGCCTGAATTTGATTTTTCAGGACAGGCTAACTGCATTTTCCTAGATTACTTGTGTCAAAGGAGACCCAGGATCATTGCCTTATCCATCACACTGTTTGTCTGTTTATTTAAACAATGTAAAACAATGTAAGATCTGCTAACTTTGCATTAGGCAGGCAAGTCACTGTGGGATTATAAGTACTGGTGGAGCTGAATAGTGATAAAGAGATAAAAAGTTTGTCAGGACATGTCAATTCAAACTCTGCCTCTCATGCATTTTGTGCAACATCATGATGCAAATATTAAAGCATACAGCTTGCATCACAACATCCTAATACATACATTGCCATTTTGTCATTGCTGTGGTTAGAAATGGACACCTATACATATGATGTACAAACCTTCACAAACCCATCTCTGCCTCTGTTGTTCAAATCACCCAAGTTAAAATAAGAATAGTTATTCTAACCTTGATATTTCAGATTAGCTTGTCAGATTAGCATTTCCACCAGCACAGAAAAAAGTATAAATTTAAAAAACTAATTCTCTCACTCTTCATAGATTCATTTGGGGAAAGAAGTTATTTCCTATCATTACTGTTACAAGTAATAAGGTACATTCTCATATCAAGATAAACTACATCTTCCAAACATCTCTCAGAAAGCATGGTCATTACTGAAAATTGTAGAAATTAAATATAATCTAAAGTGCATCAATGGGGAGATTGTGCTAAATTATACTGTGGTCTGTTTAGTTTGGGGTAGTATGATATATGAATCAGGATATGATGGCGTAGTCAGCAAACTATAACTAAACATAATGTCTGAATACAACTCAGGAAAGGTGATGGTAGCAGGGATACCTCTAAAAATGATCGAGTAGAAAATTGATCTAATAGATATTTTAGCCATAAGGAAGTTATTAAAAACTGCAAACATGAACATTTAGGGCAGATTGCATTCTCTGCTTGTCCCACCAGCAATATAAGCCACCCACTGTTTCTTGAATAATAGGAACAGATGATGTCATCTTAAATCCATGCCTAGTATATTCCATACTTATTTTTTCCAGCTGTTCTTCAGGTTTTTCTTTTTTACCCGAACCATCTTAAGCCCTTCAGGATAGTGGTCTGCAATGCTTTATTCTATTTAGTGACAATCTCAGTTCCAAATAGCCACAGTATTCATCCCACCAACAGCTGGTCACTGAACTATGGATTTTTTTAAAATCCTGCTTCCCAGGCTGCTATATTTCAAACTGGTCAACAACTACCATTTTTAATTATCATGCTAGAATTTATTCAATTGTCTGATTCTGATGATAGGTAAGTAGGTAGGTAGGTAGGTAGGTAGGTAGGTAGGTAGGTAGGTAGGTAGATAGATAGATAGATAGATAGATAGATAGATAGATAGATAGATAGATAGATAGATAGATAGATAGATAGATACTATCACTTGCTTCAGTAAAGCTCAATTTGCTACACCTTCCTGATCTTGGAAACAAGATCAGGGACAGAAATATGGGTCAACAAAAATTGATATGGGATACAAACTGAAATAGAGAGCCAGTTTGGTGTAGTGTTTAAAGCATCAGGCTAAAAACTGGGAGACCATGAGTTCTAGTACCACCTTGGGTGACCTTGGGCCAGTTGCTTTCTCTCAGCTTTCGGAAAAAATCTTTCTGAAAAAAATCTTGCCAAGAAAACTGCAAGGACATCTCCAGACAGGTTCCAAGAATCCGATGTGACTGAATAGTAGGGGAAAAAAATCCCTGAATTATAGGTAGTCCTTGCTCAGTGATTCTATCATACAGCAACCATTTACAGTTACAGTGGTAATGAAAAAAAAACTTTGCAATCAATCCTTACATTTATAACTTTTGCAGATCTCTAAGCAAAGGGTAGCTGAAGTGAAATTATAAACTACAGTATGGGTTCACTAGCAACCACTTTGCTTAAGGACCAAGTTGCCAGTTCCAATTGTGGTTGCTTAAATGAGGACTACCTGTAGAATTACAAACTTGCTCCAGTTAGATATTTGTGATAAAATTTCAAACAAGTATTTACATTGTTATTCATTCCTGCTTTGCAATGCTAAACTCCTTTATATGGTAACCTTGTATTAAAGCCTTTTGCCTTTATTTATTTATAGCAATAGCACTTTACAACATTCTCTGAACATTTTACAATGTCAGCATATTGCTCCCAACAATCTGGGTCCTCATTTTACTGACCTCAGAAAAGTTATGTCAACCTGGAGTCCGTCAAGATCAAACTCTAGATGATGGACAGAGTTAGCCTGCATCCTAATTATTCTACCACTGGGTCTCCTATATTTATTATTTATCTATTATCTCTCTTATTTATCTATTTATTTATACCAATTCTATTTTTCCCTTAATCAAATATCAGTTTGTCTGTGGTGCAGTTCAAGAGGCTACTTTTTCTACTTGGTGTAAGAACTAATTACCTAAGGAACCCTAAGATCCATACTAAAATGCATTAGAGCTCTCAGAGGAAGAAGTGTAGCATTTTTCTGCAACTCTTTAAAGCAGCCATATATTTACCTGATCCTGGTCCTATTCTAGCAAAATACATTTGTACTTTGAAACCATATTAAGCAGTTGATTGCTGTCAGCATGAGGCTACAGTTCCATAATGCACGTATTCTTCCCTGCTCCACATTTCAAAAAACACTTTACATTCCATGGCCTGAACTGAGCTGCTTGTAGGTTGCTGATACAGCTAACATCTCTGTCTCAAGATCCTCCGGTTCTTGGTTATTTCTTAATCTTTATCCTTGGGGGATTTTCAAAGCCCTTCTTCCTGAACTGCCACTAAGGAGACCTTAACCCCGAGAAAGGAAACTGACTTCTGAATTTACTAGATGCCTTTATTAGTGACTTTCAGGGCTAGGTCAATGTTTTTCAAGAGTGGCATTTTTGTCTCCCTGATGTGGTTTTAACTCTTTTTTCTGACAGCTTCTTCAGCTATTGAATATGTATCGTATTTTATGATGTCTATGGAGAAACTTCTTCAAAGAAAAACCAGAAAGTTTGGGATACTTTTTGGTACTTTCATGTTTGTATCTTATCAGTTAGATTTTTTTATTTCTATTGTTGTTTTTATAAACTGTACATAGATTTTCTTGTATTTGAATTACAGCTTCATAGATTTTTCTCACTGGAGTTCTTAAGCTATGTAGTAATTAAAACTTGTATGTAATTCAGATTTAGATAGGCTTGAATCTTCATTTTTGCAACTAGTTTGGGACTATATATCTTTCTAATCTGATTTAGTTTAGGCTGTTTTATAAAAGAGTTTCAACAATTTAATATTAGAAATTATCCAATAAATAGATTAAGTCAAATAATGTGTGTGTGTGTGTGTGTGTGTGTGTCTAATTAAATATCTGAGCTATCCCTAACAAAATTATTAAAAAACTAAAACTATTATTCTAGAGTTTATTTTGCCCATTTCATGCAATAAAATCTGAATTAGCTTTGATTTTCTTTGATAATCACATTTAGTGAGCTTTAATTATCAAACTTTTTTTAAATCAAACTTCTTTGTAGCTTTTCTATATCATTGTTGCAAAAACTTCACTTCAGTTCAAAATATGAAAGGAAACTTGTTTTTTCATAGTTAGTAAAATCAACCACATGATGAAACAACACCTTTCTAATTTAGCATTTTCTTTGGCTCTCAATTTTTTTCTGTGAGCATGAACATCTAAAATATTCACTAGGGTAAACCCTTCTGTCTTTAGTTAAGGGATATTCCTTTGTATTTTTAAGACCGCATTTTAGAGTAATTTATAGTTACTAGTTAAAGTAAAAGCTGCATTTCAGGAGTTCTAACTTTGAAATCAAAATACATCTGTTGCTAGAAACATATCTGAACAGCTTGGTTGTAGACTTCCCATATTGCTGTTTTACATTTTTGTCTTAAATCAACTTTGTATTGGTATTAAGAACCTTACCAGATGATGCATGAGTAGTTATTTGTTTCAATGAAGAACATGGGTTACCTCTACAAGGAAGATTCTAATGAATTCAAATTATCTGAATAAACCTGGGAAATTCAAATATATTAAAATGCATCATGTGACATCAAGGTTGCCCATACTGTGCAGTCTCCATGAATTAGCCTCAGTGATTACTGTTCCATTAAATATCAGTATCCAGACCACAGTGCATGAGTGTATAAATTTCTGTGCTAATGATCATCACTCAAGCAAGTAAATGTTGCAGAAACTGTGAGAATCAAAGCCCCAACCACAGAGGAAGTCAGAGATCTAAAACCTTTTGGCAAAAGCACTTCTTAGTAGCACAATTCAGGAAAGCACTTTGACCTACTCCAAAATTGTGTATCTAATTCTACTTTTCAAATTTAAAGAATTCATTTACAACAAAAACCTTTACCCACCGATAATGATAACAAATTCTGGGCTTCTAGGTAAACCTACTGTATACATACTAAACTTCAAGCAATGACTTTATGGCAACCAATGGGGCTTACTGAATCAATCTGATGATTTTAAGGATGGATTGAAATAAGCTGTTAAATTGTACGATGATTTGTTAGAAGATGAAGCACACTATTTTTATTGCACTCTATATTTTATTATTATTTATAAGACATTGGGGAACTATCTGTGTTGTTTTATAATTATCAGAAGCTCTCTCCTTTTTTAATATACCTCTGAGTGCTCTTTCATAATTTCTCTATCTTTCATCTAAAAGACAAAAGCCCCACATAGACTCATTTCGTTGGAGGAATCAAAGTAGCAGGCCACTCTTGAATTATAGATACAGCTCTGAGAAATTCCCCAACCCTATTAGACAATGTTTGGAGAAGACAAGTAATGTGCTTTTAGTCACAAACTATATCTCCAGCCACATGTACATAAGCCAAATGGAGGATGTATACACTTCTTTAAAAGCAGGGGGAAGTTATGTGAAGCTCCGCAGCTTCTTTTGAACCTCTGCCTAATATAATACAACTCTTAATCTAATTTTTTTTAAAACCTATGAGAGCGGGGAAAAATAGATCTTTGGAAAGGCTGAGCTGCTTCTTCTAACCAGGTAGAAAATACAGAGAAAAAGGAGGAGAAATCAGAAAACAGCAGTTCAAAGAAAAAAGGAGGGGGTCAGAAAGAATGAAAATAGGAGTGTCAGGAGAGTACATGAGATGCAAATATACAACTACAGCAGTGTGCAATGATGTCACTCTCCTTATCATTCCTTATTTCTTTGATTTATATAACTGCCCATCTCAGTTATAGCAGCTATGTGCAGCTTACAGCAGCAAAAACAATACAAAACATATTATAAAACACAGCTACACCCCAAACAATCAAGAGACTAAACCAATCTAAACAATGTAGCATGTCACATATTGTCACTAAAATGATGTTTCCCATGCCTGGAACATGATCAGTCTTAAGGGCTTTTAGAAGGGTCAGTAGATTTAGGGCCAATTGAAGCTCAGGGGAAAATGGGCTGCCATTGGTTAGAGACAACAACCAATGAAGCTCATTTAGCTAATGTGCAACATGCACACACTGAGGCACATGTATGGGCTGCTGCATTTTGCATCAGCTGCTGCTCACAGATGCTAAATATGATTTAATGAAAGTGTTTCCTATTTTCAATATCCGGGGAAAAAATAATTTAAGAGAATACACACATATACAGTAACAGTTTGCCATTATTAGCAAAGAAGATATCTATCCTGCCTGCATAAATTACTCTCATTTGCAGTTATTTTATTGCATTAAATATATTACCCCACTCACATATAATTGAAAAAATACTAAACAAATCTTTGTGCAGTCTATTCAAACCATTAAAATATGATTTATAATTATTTAGCAAGCACAGAAATGAACTGGAGACCAAAGTTTAATCCTCAATGGTCTCGTTAAGATTGGAAAGCTAAATGAAATTTGCCCAGACAAATCTGTGAGTCCGTTAATATAGAACAATGATAATTAGAGCTCAGCTGAATTTTGCAGATTTCAGAATTCTTTGGAAATTTGTATATTCAGAAAAAAATTATCCTCTATCACACAATGAAAGAGCATCAAGATTTCTTGGTATAATAAGTTCAGAAACTGAAAGCAATCTTGAAAGGGCTGAGCAAATTTCAAGGTCTGACCATGTCAGCAACCAATTTGTCAATGAAGATACTAGATTTTAACCACGGCAAAATTGCCAGTAGAAGATGGAAATACAAAGAAGCCAAGGATAACCTTAAACTATCTCAGGCACAGATTGGGATGAAATTTAGATAACAGGACAGAGAAGAAGGAAAGGGATGTTCATGCAATGTTTTGGCCCATGGATTGGATTTAACATATGACTAGATAATAACTTCTTATTTCTACAGTACCAGCAATGGGCAATACAATAATGATACCAGTATTATAGCATTGCCTATTGCTAGTTCTTAAGAAATCATACTAAAAGATTACAGCAGACTACATCCCAGAATCCTTCCAAAAGCTTATGTCAAACTGTAATTTTTAATTTCACAGGAAAGAAAATTGTCATATGGAAAGAAACAAATCACATTAGTTGAATTAAATGTAAATTACATTTACACTGAATTCAAACAAGGAATGTTCTTCCTTGTTCCTCACTTCTTTGGCCTTAGTCAAAGTATTTTAGCAATTTTTTTTAGCTTTAAAAAGTTTGATTTATATTGTAGCCCCAAGTCAAGCAAATGAAAACATTCTACAGAAGAACTTTCCCATTGTACTATTTGTTATGCAAGCTTCTATAAATTAAATGAAAGTGCTAAACTACTTTTAAGATCTTTCAGTTCTACACAAAAAGAATATTTTGAGATTAACAGACACATGTGCTTCAGTTCCACCTCCGCATTTCTTTGTGTTTCTGAGGTAGGTCTGAAAGGATAGAATTTTATTCAGCTAAAGATTGTAAACAAAATCTTGAACTATCTAGGGTGGACAATAATATATGAATTTGATAAATAATTAAATAAAAAGAAATAAGGTAGCATAACTAGATATCCCAGATATTTTAAAACTGAAATTAATGTTAACGGTTTATGTTGATTCATAACTCTGTTAATTTGTGGAGAACAATGAATTTGGTAAGTTCCCACATAACACTTCTCACCAGATTCTGCTGCATGCATGGATACCTTATATTTTACAGCATATATGAATATGAATATTACCTGCCAAGGTTCTGTAATCCACTAAGTCAAACATGACAATAGCCACTGCTGACCAGGTAATGATAAGAGCAACTACAAGGAGCCATGCTGCAGGTGAACTGAAGGTTGTTGCAAAATCTTCTGATACTGATCTCTTGGACATTTTCATATGCGGCACAGGAACTGATCCATTCTTGTTGTCTATGACAGTCGTTGTGGACACGTGTCCTAACAACAAGTAAAATAAATTAAATCAGTGCACAGTGTCTTGACACTGCATTTCCACCATTACTCTGCATTTCCACTAAAACAGAAAGAGGAAAAAGAGAAGAGAATGCAGGAAGTGAAGCATTCAATGCAGCAAAGATTGACAGGGGAAGTAGCCAAAAGGAAAGGAATTCCTAAGACAGTTGGCAACCAACCATCATTCTTAGGAGAAATATAGGGAAAAGGAGAAGAGAATATGAAAAGAAGTAAAGAAAAAGCACAGAATTAAAAAAAGTCAAAGACAACATCCACAGGACCAAGGGAAAGGAAACAGCAAGCTTTTGAAAGATCCCTGTAGAATGGGCCCCAATTTCTCTCTTTCATTATAAGTATATTCTACAGTAAAATGAACCCTTAAATGTTTTAGCTTCTTGCTGTTCTTTATATTCATATTTTATAAAGGCAAATGTATAATGGTTTTTATTCAAATTTACATTTGAAATTGTTTTTCTTTTATTTACAGTGAACACTTAACTCTACTGTAAGAGGTTTTAAAAATAAAGAATCCAGAAGCTTTCTTTAAGGAATAATACTGTACACTAAAGAAATGTTTTATAGCTGTTGTAACTATTTTTCAGTACTACCAAACCATAATTTCCATCTTGCTGTGGTTTGGGATTATAAATTTGATTGCAGTTTGCCTTCAATTGTACCTTGGCTTTCATTACTCTTGTTATTTGTAAGTTGCTTTCTGTTTAACCCTATTTTAGTTGTCCACATAGATAAGCCTATTATCAAGCATCTTCCAGAAATAATAAGCCAAGTTTAAGGTGAAAATTAATTTGTTGTTACAACTTGTCTGTTGATCCAATGAAAGTTATATCCTAAGTACAAGATTACCTAGCAGACTTCTATTTTGACAGTTAAATGCATTATATTATGCAACAGATTTTTAAAAAATATGGAGAATATTTACAGTCAAAAGTCATTTTTGAGACAAATTGGATTCTTGGTGATTTATAGGAATATGTTCCTATAAATAACAACAGCATTCCAGTAAGCAGCCTAAGGATGGCACTTAAATAACATATGATTCAATTATCCAGAGAATAAATTTTGCCTATAAGTTTATATAACTGAAGGCAATGATTCTAAAATTGGCAAATTGGCATTGCCCTCATTTTGAGTGGCTTGTCTCAATGACTTAAACTTTATTTGGGCAACATATATAAAGTAAGATTGCCATATGAGAACAGGAATAAACTCTACCTGATGTCTCACAAGTAACTTCATTAAGAGTTTCTATACAAATTATTTATTCTGTACAGAAATTTGTACCTTATTCCTAATGTTTATTTTTATATCAGATAAGATATCAAACATTAAACAACTCTACTAAATCATAATAGAAATAATTTGATTTTCTGTACAATGTAACTTTAAGTTATCATTTCAGTGTAAATCATAACATTTACCAATGTGGTAAAATTTGATTATAATTTAATGCATTAAAAAATCAAGTGTACATTATTTTAGGTTTACACAATGACATATAATCTGAAGTGATAAACAGTATCTAAGGAAAGAAAGTGTACTTCTGCCATGATTCCCAAATGAGTGCAATAACTTCCCACGTCAATATGATAATCAATGCTTGTTTAAGTTATTTTGCTGCAGATTTTAGGCAGAGTGAAATCTTTGCAGATTTAAATGTGGTGACTGAAATTTTGAAACAGTTCCTCCAATTTTCAGAATTAGAGTCGTTCATATGTGTCCTTACAATCATTCATGATGATAATACAATCTCCCAGCTTTGCTAGAAAAGATTCTAATGCTTTTCAAAGTCGACAGACATAATTCTAAATGGCTTCCTTATCAGCAGGACAATTTTATCCATTTTGCATTGTACACAATTTCCCTTGTTCTTTGTCTTCTTTTCATTTGCATTCTTTTCAAACATTCTTCTGCTGATCAAGTGATTTGTTTGAAACTTATGATTTCTACCTTGAAATGTCATGTAAGCTGAACAAAATTGGCATAGCTTTTGCCACCTGTATGAAATGGGAGTTATTGATGAATGATGTATTCAACTTAGTACACTCATGTACATAGATGCAATCTGTATGCTTTTAAAAATATTTTTACATGTTAAAAGGCAACACTTTTTCCACTTTCCAAGGCATAATTTTGGTTCCGTCAAATTTCTCCAGGAGATAAAGTGTGCCAAGTAACAAAGCTCTACTACAAAATGCCAAATTCCAAATCAGTAGCATTATGTGTTCCATCAAAAGTGGAACAGTTGTATGATTGCAACAGGTGATGCTGCTTAAACACATTCTTTCATGATGACTATTATTATATAACACTTAACAAAGGTAACAGCTATCTGGAAAGGCATTATACTACAAAAGAACTTCCTGCCCAGAGACCTTAAAATTGTCATGAGCAACAGTTGATTTACATATTGGAAAATCAAAGGGAAAACAGATATTTCTGAAGTCATCCTGATTCCTTTGCCCCATTTTGAAAAATCTTTGCATAAGGATTGCAAACTCTGATTCAAGTTTACCTGCTCTGCAGCACCTGGATTAATATGCAGATTGAGTTATATGTATTTATCTCATTTTGTAGTTCTCTCTTTTAGTTCAAAAATGTGATGACTAGGATTAGAAATATTTTGAAGAAAAATAGTGTAGGTAAAATGATGTATTTCTGAGTTCTCCAAAAAGTTCTGCTGCTAAATACTGAAAATGGAATATTACTCAGTGCTAAAAATTACAGCTAGTTCTCAATTTACAACAGTTCATTTAATGACTGTTCAAAGTTACAACGCCACTGAAAAAGTGACTTATGACCATTTTTCACATTTATGACCATTTTAGCATGTCTTAGATCCTGAGGTCGTTCATTTTCAGAAGAAAAGAAGGAATAGAGACATTTTGTTTGTTTTTTGTGCTCCGGATCATAAAACACACCTAGCTTTTCAGGGGGGGGGGGGGGGAACAAGAAAACAAAATCTGCCTCTGGTTTCCAGCATCCATCGGTAGTCATCTGGCTAGCGTCCTTGTAGCAAGTAGCAAAGAGCCTGCTCAGCTTCAGCATGTTTTCCAGCCTAATTTAGCACGAGCAGCTGGTTGATGGTTTGATTGGCTTCCCGAAATACCACCAATCGGCTGCTCCAGGCTGCGGAGATTGCTGCCGCCCATTGCCGCCACCGCGTATTGCCACCTTCATGTATCCCATTTTCAGTCTCCATGCATCCCATTTGCCTCTGCATGTCCCGTTTTTGGTCTCCACCCGTCCCTTTTTTGGCTTCTGCACGTTGTGTTTTCGGCTTCTGGATACCCCATTTTTGGCCATTGCGCATTCTGTTTTCGGCCTGTTCCATATCACCAGTGGTAAACAGCAGCAGCAAGCAATGTTGGCGAGCCGTAACAATGGCGATAGGCAGCAACGATCTCTGCTGCCTGGAACAGGCCAAACACAGGATGCACGGAGGCCAAAATTGGGGTGCTCAGAGGCCACAGAGAATGGATGGGGGCCAGCAGGTGGGCGGGGCTTCGGCAATATTCACTCTATAAGACGCACAGATATTTCCACCCACATTTGGAGGGGGTCTTATAGTGTGAAAAATACGGTACTTTTCCAGTGCATTTTAGCAGAGACTGTATAGTATTCTTTTACCTTCTGCATTGAGCAAGATTTGCACTCAAAAACCTAAATAACCTTTTCTGCATAAGTGATTTGACTTTTCTAGATGGTTCCATATTCAAGTACTATACTATACATATTTCATCTCTTCTAGAAGAGATAATTATTCTATAAAAATTGGATTAATATAAACATACCAAACAAAATTATGTACAAACACATTTTCTATATGAAAATGTGTAGCAGAAGTTTGAATGAGAAAATGAGCTTTGAATGAGAAAATGAGTTTTGAATGAGAAAAATCTACAACAAAATCAATTTCAGGACTGCTTTTAAGGGATACAGAAAATATTCCTTAAAACAGTATGTGACCTGTTATTGCTTCTGTCTTTTATATTTTAAAAATGAATTAATATGGATATAAAGTATCTCTTTTACAGAGTTCTTCCCCTCCTGCTGCTTACATCTATTTGGGGTTAGAACCTGCCTTTGTGATATAATAATTTCCACATCAATCTATTGTGAAGGTTATTATTGCTTTTAACTAAGAACAAAACACCTGGAAAATTTGAATTTTTTTTTTAAAAGAAAGATATAAATCCAAATGTACTTCATAAGAAGAAGGTAGTGTTGTAAAATATAGTTGTGTTCTCATAGATTTTTCACATTAATAATTGAAATTAATCATAAGGCTAGTACTTTTTTCTAGCATTTCTCATTCATTGTTCATGAGGTATCTGAATGAGGCATATCTATATTTGTTATGGTTTCTGATTCTAATAATTGTCAATAGCAACAATAAAAAAGTGCATTTGCTTCCTTCTATCTAACTATATACTTCAAGTCTGGCAATGATGAAGACAAGAAATGATGAAAAGATTAGAAGCTGGAAAGAAATTATTGGTGCCTCAAGGCCAGTGGTGGGATTCAAACATTTTTACTATTGATTCTGTGGCGTGACTTTGTGGGCATGGCAGAGGAAGGATACTGCAAACTCTCCATTCCCTCCCCACTCTCAAAATTTCAGCTACTGGTTCTCCAGAACCTGTTAGAACTGGCTGAATACCACCTCTGCTCAGGGTCATCTCAAATGTTTCCAAACAAGTAGATTCCCAATTAAAAGATCTTGGGCAAATCAAACTGATCCATTCAAACTGGAAATTTAAGATTCAAGAAAATACAAATCAATTTGTCCTTTAATAAGTTCTAAGGGGAAACTGATTTAATAATTTAATTCATAAAATATTTATCCATAATCTATAATATGAAAGCTTCTATTTTATATTTTACAGAATGAGATTAAAATAGCTAGGTTGGTGGATTTTTCAGGCAAAACCAATTTTCACATGTTTCAGTTATCACATGATTTGATTTAATACACTCAAATGGTGTCTCTACTTCAATTCACAAATTTACTTCATTTGATCAGGTCTACTTCATTTGATCAAGAATTAAATAAAGAGAAGGCAGAACTAATAATCTGATGGAAAATAATTGTTTGAGTTAGTTCAAAACATCTGGAAAGCTACTGATTACTTGCCTTATGTAAGATATAATGGGAGAAAAGAGATGTTAAATGTAAGTTGACATCCTCTGGATCTAATTTACCTATAGATGAATTTCAGTAAATAAAGCATAGCAATTCTAAGGTACAACAACTCTCTTATTTCCTTAATTCTAAGCATAAGATGGCATGTGTTTCCTTCTGATTTTCCATGATGGATTCTAGCATCCTAGTAAGCAACACAAATGAAGTCAAGATAATTTGATGACCTTTGAGTTATTTATTTATAAAATTTATTGGCCACTCATCTTACCATAAGGTAACTTGAGGTGGTTTACAATCATAAAAGATAAATATACATTAATAAGCTAAAACAAACCCAATGCTATAATCCAATTGATGGTGAGAGTGGGGGTAGGATGGGGGAGAGGTGAGATCTGTTGTTAAACAACCACCTCCACTGTGATGGAGGTGGTTGTTGTTCCCCCACTGATGTCCCCCCACTGAAGCCCCAAGCTAGCTGGCAGAGCCAGGTTTTTAGGCTCTTGCAGAAAATCAGGAGGGTTGGGGCTGGCCACATATCGGGAGAGGCATGTTCCAGAGGATAGGTGCAACTACAGAGAAGGCCCTGGTCCTGGACCTCACCCACCGGAATAATCAGGTTGACAGTGCTCACGGCATGCCTCCTTTAGCAGCACAGGTGAGATATGCCAATGCCAGTGGAATGTGATGGTCTCTCCAGTAAATAACATAATATAACATAACATATTATAACACCTAACCTAACCTAACATAGAAAAGACTCAATATTTCCAGAAAGTACACACAAGAATACCTTGAGAGTACTATGAGAGAAAATGGAAGTCGCTTAAGTTCAATGCAACATATCTATTTAGACCACACATACAGATAATTGTAAACTTTTTCAAGATAGAAAAATAAGGTGATACTGAAGTATATTTTTTCTTTAAAATTTAAAAGTAATGTCATGGTACTTTTAGATTAGAATGCTAAAAACATCCTGAGTTACTGTGAATGGGTTTGGCAAAGAATATAATTCCTATATAAACCATATAATTTCCCCCCACTTCTTTATTCCTATTATTTGTGTTTTTTTTAAATTGCTTTTATGCATTTCAGCATTATTCAAATACAAAAAGGGGTTAGATTTTTAAAAAATAAAACAGCATTGTTGATCCTGTCAAAATTCTTTTGCATATTGTGAATGCATTATGTAGTCCCACACAAACATTTCTATTTTAAATTAATGCAAAGAGATAAAGGTGCAAAAGTTCAGATTGCAGATTGATCTCTCTTGGGAGAACAAAAGAGCTGACTTGACTGTTTTTTTTCCTCATTGGGTATACTGTGTCACCTGCAGTTTCACAAACATCTTGGTATAGTCATTTCTGCAGAGATGGTAAAACCCAGAAGGAACAATAACTGGCCAACTATTCTTTTTGATATTGTTTCTGTATGCTAATTATTGAATAGATTTCATGCAGGAAAGAATGAGTCCCAACAAAATGATTTTTACATTTTCAATGTATAAGAATATTTTAGAAGGTGCATTTTATTGTAATACTTGATAACAGGGGAACCTGCATCTCATTAGCTTGTGTGTAATCATTATAGATTTTGGACGGGGATAGAACCCAAAACATTCTAGAATAAACAAAAACAATTTTGGTATCCCAGTAAGCCAGAAGGTAATGTGGTTATTGTCCAGACAAAATTTGCTTAGGATGTTCACAAGATTATAAGAATAGTTCTTCTCTCTTTATGTCATTTTTCAACATTTTGTTTCTTACAGAAGCCAACCAGTCACCTCTGAAGAAAAGTTCAAACTAACAAATCAGAATAAAATACAGATTTGCCCAGAAAGTATCAGTTAAAATTAAGTATTTGACAGATAATTATCTCTCTCTCTCTCTCTCTCTCTCTCTCTCTTTCTCTCTCTCTCTCTCTCATCTATCTATCTATCTATCTATCTATCTATCTATCTATCTATCTATCTATCATCTATCTATCTATCTATCTATCTATCTATTTAGAGTTAGTTAACTCTAAATAGAGTGGTTAACACATCTGCCTAAGACGCAATACAGCACAGGTTTGATTCCCAGTAAGTGTATGGACTAGCTGATGAGAGCTAAATAGCTTGAAATAGATCTATACTAGTATTCCTTTATTTATTTATCAGCACAAATAAAAATCACAAATATAACAAAGGCAACAGTAAAAATATTGGGTTTCTGCCGATTGACAGATGATGGAAGCAGTAAGCTTCCTCCCATAATTTGGGCATACCGGGGGTTGTAAAAATCTAATAGATACCTTTCATCCTGGCTTTGCTGATAACGGATAAGAGCCTGTGGCCTAACGGCTAAGATGTTTGCCTACTATGTAATGTAGCCCAGGTTCAAATCCCAGTAAGGGTATGGCTAGCTGATGAGAGCTAAATAGCTTGAAATAGATCTATATTAGTCTCCCTTTATTTATTTATCAGCACAAATAAAACACACACACACAAACACACACATATATGTATATGTATATGTATGTATATGTATATAAACAGGATATTGTTCTTTCTTACCACACTTGGTTAACTTCAATCTGCATAACCAAAATGTATTCACTGAAATATACATGTATTTTGGGGAAAAAAACCAGAAAAATATGAAGGAATCCATAAATACAATCAGGATTTCATATGCTATTCTTTAGGTTTTTTTTGGAATATAGGATACTTTGATCCAATAATTTAATAAAATAAAAGAAACAAATTGTAAATAGTAGATAAAAATTACAACGAACAGTTTGTTATTCATTCAGTTTTCTGATAATAAATTTCAAGGGAGTTACAAACTGACCTGGAAAAAGCTGGGGTTAAAGATGTTGGAGAAAATCATTAACAATTTAGCAATGGCACTTAGACATATACTGTTTTATAGTGCTTCTCTAGTGCTTCATAGCCCTCACTATGCAGTTTACAGCATTAGCATAATGATCCCAACAATCTTAGTCCTCATTTTACCAACCTTGGAAGGATGGAAGGCTGAGTCAACCTTGAGCCGGTCAGGATCAAACTCCAGGCAGTCGACAGAGTTACCCTGCAATAGCGCATTCTAATCACTATGCCACCACAGCTCTTATTTCACTTTAAATGTAATGGTTCTTGTCTTATTAATCTACCATGGGATATATCAAAAAGGCCTTGATTGTTTTGAAACATATTTAAAAGTGTGGCTTTACTTTTTAATACCCTTTGTTTAAGTTTCTTAACTTTTCCATGCCTTACCATTATATTGTATTGTATTGGCTCTTTAAGCATCCCTGGAGGTTTGCCTCTTCTGACAACTGATTGTGCAAATGCTAACACCATGGCCTCAGTTTCTGACTTCCCGTGTTGAGCAGAATAATGAGGCACAGAAAGTTACTTTCAACAGAATCTCTATAGAATCAAGGATATCAAGAAAACAGAATCTCTTGAATGTTAGGAATGTTTTGCTCATATTCAAATGAATGCTGGAAAAGTTCCCTTTAACTAAATAGAAATCTCTCCATCATTCCATTTGTTTACGACATTATATATTGAAGACTTCATCAGCTTTTACTGTGAGATTATACCATACACAAGTTGACAAATACAAATATGCCAAATGTAATTTGAAGAGGAACATATTCTTAATAAGATTTTATATAGAAAGCAACCTCAAAGAATCCCTGCTGTGGATAATAATGGAAGTTATCTTACATAAATGTATGCTAATTAAATGTAATTTTTAAACCCTGGTAAAAAAAATCTTCATTTGTTTATTTGCTTATTTTCACTTAAAACCGTTTTCAGCATATGAAGAAGAAGACAAAAAAACCCTCATTTGTTGCTCAATACAGTTATGTTTTTTTTTTAGAAAATTTTTTATTGTTATTACAGGATACAATCTGGGTCAGTCACTGGGACCAGAGATTCAGTCTTCCAAGTTTTTGGACTCATACTGGAGTCTATCCTCATGGAACTTTTCTCTCATCAGAATGTGGATGGGCTCCAGCATGAGCCCAAAAGCTCAGAAGACTGAACGTCTGTTCCCGGTGACAAACTGAGATTAGATCCTGCAACACGTACATTTGCCTTCATTCATTTGTTATTTATAAGAAAAAAGAAACCATTACCAAACACTAGCATAAATTACTGATAAATTAATACTAGTATTTAAGAAAGATTGATCTTGATATAAAGCATGATAAATGGATTTTTTTAACCCAAACCAGAGGATTTGTGAAACTATGAGTGGCACCACTATTATTCACATCCCTATATCTATTATTTTCTTTTATTGTTTTATTAATTTATTTTTATAGATTTTAATGTTTTTAAAATAATTGTTATGCAATGTTTTTAGGTAATGATTGTTCTATGGATCTATATCTATACCCACGCATATTGTTTTATTAGATTGGATAATTCTTGTAAAGAAGGTTGGAGATGTCTTTATATTTTTTCTTTCTTTTCTATTTTTCTTTTCTCTTTCTTGCATGTTTAGCTTTTGCTTTCATTTCTTTTTCACTTGTAATCTTTATTTTTAAAATTTTGATACAATTATATATTATCAAAATATATAACTAAAAAAAAGAACCGCTGTACAACTGCCCCAACTATCTGTCAAAGCCCTTGCTTTCCTTTGAAAGTTATTTTTTGTTATCTATAAGCTACCATGATCTTCTGGGATGCTAAAATCCAAACAAAACTTTTTTTTTCTTTTTTTTAATTTCCTATCTTTTATATTTTACCCCTCTACTAGAACATTCCAAGTGAGCTTTACATTTAATAATTGCAAGACTCAAGATGTAAGTATCTGCACAATAATAATGCAGATGTTTACATCAAATAAATTATATAGTAGAAAAACTCCCCATAACTCTTCTCAGAAAAAAGAATTCTTAGTTACATCAGCTACTCAGTTATTCTTAAATCTTGAGAATTTTCTATATAAACTTTATTAAAATTCTACATATAAAATGGACATAAGAACACATACAAAAGCATACAAATACAAAACAAACCATCTAATGTAAGTGAAAAAAATTCCATAGTCTATTTCCATCCTTTACTTTCTTCAGGCATCCATTAACCATTTCTTATAATGTTTTAATCACTATTTACATTTCCCATGATCTCCCCTTGTTTAATCTATAAAAATCTTTATCATAAAACTATTTTTCTCTACATTTGTAATGTAACTCCAATTTTTAATAAAATCTCTGTAGATTTCTCTCGTTAGACAAGTAAGTTTTGTCCATCTCTGACAAGTCTGTAACTTTAAATAGCCTTCACTATTTAAATACTGATACTCTTCATTGTTTGAAGCTTCTTTAGTTTTCCATTTCTATGGATATAATAATCTTGCTGCTCTAACAATGTGCAACAATAAGACTCATACTTTTTACTCAGTTCTTCTTCCATTGACTCTAATAAGTAAAGGTCTGGTATCATCTAAAAAGGGATTCCCATTATTTTCTCCAATGTCCTGGGGATCATCAACCAAAAATTTTGGTCACTTCATAATTCCATTGCATATGATAATAGGTTCCATCCACTTTTCCATATTGCAAAACTTTACTTGAAACATTTTTATACATTTTTTGTTTCATAGGTGACAAATGACATCAATATATAATTTTATAAAGATAGTCTCTTAAATTGTTGAGCAGAGTAAATTTTAGTCCACATTTTTTCCAGTGCCAAAATTGGTCCAAAATTTAGCATCCATTTAATATTACATCCCTTAACCTGTTCAAGTTTTATATTGTGTTGGTCACTGGTTTCAACCTTTTGAGCCAGGAAGTAGATTGTTACCTTTTAAAGAATTTTGGTCTTTTGTATGAACCTGATCTTGTCCAGCTTCAACATGTTCTTCTTCAAATACTTCATTACATCTACCCAAACTCTGATCAAAGTAGACAGCTATATTGGCTTTGTGCCTGTTCTTCACAAACATACCACTCAACATGAATATTAAGCATCCCAGAAATAGAAAGCAACAGATTCAGTCTCCAATAATATCCAATACAAATTCTATTATATTTAACTTATTTTGCTTTCATATTTCATTAACAACTGCAGTGATTTGGGACACAGTGTTGGTCTGTTGAATAAGAGCTTTTGTTACAGAAAGGATGGTTATAAACTTGGGAAAGTAGAATGCAAAGATTCATAATGGAAAAAAATGCTATGAGATTCCATTGTAGAATTGAACAGTATATTTAAAAACCTACATTTAAAAAATCCTTCATTATTGTACTGAATAAAACGTTTGTATACATTAATAGTCTGGACATATTAAAATTATTCATGAACTATTGATATTTTCAAGATAACCATTTCTTTATTTATAAGTTCAGATTTTATTCTCTCTAGCCTTCATTCAGGCAACCCTCATATACAGCTTCCAAAACTATATAATTACTGAAGACTTTCAGGATTAATAGCATCTAGTCTTACAAAGCACCGAATGTATTTCAAAGATTTAATTTGATAAGGCATACTGTGTAGCATTTACATTTGCATCATGCCTTTAAGTGATTTGTGCCTCAAGGTTCAAATCCTGCATTTTACTTCTGTAACAACCCATGCTGCACTTCCCTAATTAAACACAGTGGGGGAGATCAGAATCCTGACTTTTCTTTTTTGTGGAGAGAAATATTTGCATATTTTCAACGCATGATCTGAAAACAAATGCACTATAGAAATATTTGTTTAGTAAACAGCAGCTCACGTTAAACCAAATACATTATATATATATATATGTATGTATGTATGTATGTATGTATGTATGTATGTATGTATGTATGTATGTATACATCAACCTAAAATATAGTGTGACAACATGGAAAACAGCATTTGAAATTGCATTATTTCTACCATTATTCTGTTGGGCATACCTTTGGTGGAAAACTAGTTTTGAGCTCATATAATTTGTGAAGTGGAATAATGCAAAAATCAGCAGAACGTAAAATGTATGAAACAAGAAATTAAAATTATCCCTACATGGCACGGGGCCAGGTTACCTGCAGGATCATCTTCACACTATTATGTCAGCTTGTCCCACCCAGTCAGACAGTATTGGTATATTACAGACCCTGTCAGTTAAAAAATTTCAACTGGTGGCACTCAGGAAGGAAGCCTTTTCTGGTATTACCTTCACTTTTTGGAACATTCTCTCCCCAGAGGTGAGCCCCGCCCCCACTTTCCTGGCCTTTTGGAAATTTCGAAACACCTTGCTCTCCATCTTGCTTGGCGGTCACAGAGAAGCACACAATTGTGGGGCTGAATAGTGCCTAAAGACCCTCTTTTCCACTTTTTAATTCTGAATTTCACCTATTTTTGCCTTTTATCTAAATTTTATATACAGTTTTTATGTTTTAATAGTTTACTTGTACTCAGCCCATAGACCCTCTGTGAGGGAGATGGGAGGTTTCTAAATTTGATACAAAGATAAAAATAAATAAATAAAATCAAGCAGGAATTATCCTGCCTTAGGCATGAAACCTGGCCAGGTGACTCTGAGCAAGTCACTCTTCCTTAGCTCAAATCACTTCAAGGGTTGTTGTTGAAAAACCAGGAAGAGTAAGAAGTATTAAGTATGTTCACTGCCTTACTTATCAAAATAATAAAAGCGTAAGACGGAATCAGAAAGAAGAAAAGTACATAAATGCCAAACAACTAGGATGAGCTTTAAAATCTACCATCCCAGCTTTATTGTTATTTCTTTGTCCTTTTAATTTCTGCAGCCTCTCTGTCTAAGCCTGCCTTTACAAGCTTTATATGACCAAGGCTATTTTTAGAGGTGACTGATGATCAGGTTTTATTAACTAGTACAAATTCCAGTTGCTAGAGGAGCAGCTTCTTCCCTTCAAGCATGCCCTTCAGCAAAGCCACGATTTCCTAAAATATATATAATATAGATCATGCTGAGTGGCTGAGTCTATTAAAAATAGTGAGTAGAAATCTTTTTCAGACAATTAGAACATCAAGATTATTACAGTACCTTCTGCTGCAATCTCAGTCATAATGTTGATGGTAAGAAATGCACTGTGAAAAAAGGTCAAGTTGTATTAGCAGCTCAGAGGATCTGACAGGGCCAATGTTGACTCTCGCAGGAGTTGGTGTATTAAAAGGTGGGACGTCCTCTGCACTTCTAACTTTCTTTGGGTTCTTCTTTTGAGCTACTTTCTCTACAAAGCCCTGCCTTGCCTTTCCACCTTCGCTAGAAACTAACCCTCTCCCAAGGCAGTGTTCACAGCTACACTAAAGTATCAGCTTCTAATAAAAATAGCCATGGCTCTCAGCAGATCTGTAGCTCAGCTTATTTGGCATCCTAGGCACCACTCAGGGACTTGATCTATTTTATTCAGTTTTAAGCACCCAGCTCCAAACTAGAAAGCCAAGCGGGTAAAAGCAAAGGCAGCACAAAGGAACTGGAAAGAGCTGTCAAAGCCCTAGCCGCTTCTTTTAATATGATTACAGTTCTTTGAGGTCTATGGCAGAAAACATGAAATACAGACTTGACGGTAATCTTATCCAACCAAGCTGAAATGTATTCTTAGCATACTCTTTGCACATTCTTTCCGGGCCTTATTTGGGTTGGGAAGGACACCGTGGTCAGCCACAGTGACTGAAGAAGAAAATTTAACTTAGGTAAATTTTCCCCTGTTGAATTCCCTGCTGATATTTAAAATCACTGAAATACTCCACCTCACCCTCTGCTTCTTTCTTTAGTTCTTGCCCCTCGGTTTCTAAGAAGAAATCTTCTGGTTCATACCAAGAATGAATCTCTTCTAATGCATTTTCAAATCTCTGAGTCTGCATATTAATAGCTATGGTTACTGGTGAATGCAGAGTCCTGACGTTCACTGGTATCAGTCTAACTCTTGATGGATAGATAATTTGTTTATTTGTGTGCCTGTTTTGTTCGTAATTTAATATAAAATGTCTGCAATGTCAAAGCTCAAACAACTAAGGCAAGTTTGGGAATCTTCAACAAATTACCTGATGCTTTATAATGCCTAGATCAGACTTTGAATTTCCTAGCGTTCACAATGGGATATATTTAAAATAGTATTTTGAGCAGATGTGTTTGAAACAGCATTTTGAGAACCTAGATCCATACATTTTCAAATCCTTGTATTTCTGTGCATCCACTCTGTTTTTGTGAGGGGACAAATGTCATATTGTTATAGAGAATGTTATGGAGGACAGACTGCAAGATGAGAAATCTTCAATGTGGCAGGACCCACTGTGATTTAGTTTCCCTGTGTAAGGTAGGAAGATAGTAAGCTGAAAATCAGATCTGATATTTCTTCCCTTGTTACAATCAAACCATGTTCTGCTGAGATTTAGTTTTCCAGCAATTATTCCTCTCTGTAGGAATAATTAGGAAAAGAGATCGACTAAGATGACCTGCTTCCAGAGGCTGGATGATTCCAATGGACTCTAGAAGATTTAGCTGCATGTGGAATACAGAGGTGACCAAGATGGTTGATGCAATAATTTCAGAATTTCTTCTCCCATGACAGAAACTCTTGCCTGAAAGCAATTAAAAGAGGTAGTGGATTATTAGAATGCAGGAGGATAACCTCATCTCAAATCTGATCACTAGTAGAAACTCATCATTATTTTATGGTCATGAGGAGTTGAAAAAGCAAGCTTCTTAGTAACTTTAGCCAAGCTTTTCCAAATGGCTTGGTTCTTTTTGGGATCTGACCCAACTAGAGCTCATATAGCATCCAAGTAGGTTGTCCTGAAGTTCTCCAGCTGGACAGACATGGGGGATGTGAGCTCTGAAGAATCTCACATGAACCCTGTCTGACAAACTGTCTCCGAGATCCGTTTTTGGATCAGAACCCCCCTGGGGGGGTGAAGAAGGGGCAGCGTCTCATCAGATCCAGAAAGAGTGCAACAGGTCCCTTGTAGGTCAGAGATTTGCCCTCTGAATCAGAGCCAGGCAGCAGCATGGCATCATGGCTGCACAAGAGCTGGCCCCAGGCCAAAGCAGCTGAACTCGCCTGCAGAGGCAAGATGAAAGCTTGGTAAGATCTGTTAACCCATGTTATAAATCAAAATTTGGAAAAGGGAAAGAATCTTGAGAGCATAAATAATATTGATGGACAGATCGGGATTTCTGCAAAAAGAAAGAAGGGGAAAAATGGAGGGTTGAATCACTAGCCCCAGAGAGAGCCATTTGCTTGAAATAATTTGGATAGAAAGGGGAAAGAAGAGAAGTGACAAACCCACTTAAACATAACCCACTTAAACACAAACTCTAAATTTGGTTTTGGTCTTGAAAAGATTGTGTTTTTAAAGGAGTCTAGAAGCATGAAGATTTGCTTCATCTGAGTGTTTTTTTTTAACTAACAGAGCTTAAGCAACTCCAATTGATGAGAACTGGAATGCAACAAGGGAGAAAGATCAAGAAAAAAGCACCATCTCCTTACTGACAACTGATAACCTAATCTTTCCTGTGTGGGAAATTTTAATTAACCAACTGCCATAAATCAGAACTTGGAAAAGGAGGGAAGAGAAACATACACGAATTTGGCTGTATGCAAGTTTGTTCCAAATAATATATTTTGAGCAATTATAACCAACGAGAAGTGGAAAGTACCAAGGAAAAATAATAACAAAATCAAGAACTGGGTAAATACGAAGTCTTTTTTTCTTTTTTGTCTGCAAAAGATCAAGATGGATCCAGCTTCTCTTCCGGTTTCACAGTAGTTAAATTAACTAAATTTAAGGTGGACCAGAATTTCAAAATAAGATTGGTATAATTAACTGCAATTTTGGAACTGGACATTAAGGAAAAACAAAAAACCAAGATGGCTCCTGTTACCCTTCCCCACAGCAGCTGATGTAGATAAATTTAAGGTGGACCAGAACTCTGAAATAAGAATTGTATGACTAACTGTAAATTTGGGACTGGAGAATATGGAAAAGTGGGAATTTGAAGAACTATGTGAAATTATAAAAAATATGCATAAATCATTAAAATCAAACCTAAATAGAATTTTGAATTCAGGGAGGCAGGTATTTAAGGAAGAAGGGAAGAAAGTAGGGGGAGAGACAATGAAGGGGTAGAAACGGTGGGAAATAAAAAGCTCCATAGGACTTGGCAGTGGTATAGGGAAAATTGTAAAGGTGGGGGGATCTGTCTCAACAAAAGGGAATAAAAAGCAGACAAAAGATGTTTTGGAGGTTGACAGTGGCATATGGAAAATTGAAATAGGAGATTACGCCCCAACAAAGGGAAATATAAAAGATCTTTTTGACGGAGGCTTGGGGAAAATTGAAGAGTGGACATATCAAAACAAAGAAAAGGGAGAAAGCAGAAATAGAGAAGTGGGACAAAAGATTTACTAGGAAAAAAATCGAACAATTAGAAATTGTTATATGGAAAAATATAAAGCTAAGATAAGGGGTTTATTCCTAAATATGACAATAAAATGGAATTGCTAACTGACTGAATATGATAATGGAAAGATAATTAAATGAAGTTTAAAACATATGGAATATGGACAAATATGAAACTGATATGGAGAGATTGTAAAGCAGAAGTATGTGATTCACTTTTATACATATAAATTAAACTGAGTTGCTAATTGATTGAATATGACAATAGAAGGAAAAATTAAACATGGATTAAAATATATGAAATATGGACACATATAAAACTTTTAAGATGATGAACAAAGTGAGATGTGTACCGCTTGTTATTCTATATAGTAGATTAAGGGAATTGTAATGAACATTGAACAGTAAGGATTGCCATTTATAGACAATTAAGGGTAATCTAAACCAAGATATGGAAAAATGGAGAGGGAACATGAAATATACTTACAATGGGAAACTATTGAGATTTAAAGAAGGAATTACAAAGTGGGGGCGTGTGAGGATGTATAATTATAAAAACATAATGATGAGAATAGCTGGGAATTGTAACCAGGTGTACATCTCGGCCAAAATTAGGCAGTGGGGGGAAGGGTTTAAAAGTATAATGACTACATATGTATACTTTTTTGTTCTCTCTTCTAAAAAAAAGGAGGAAGATATATGTTAAAATTAAATATGTATACTGAAAAGGAATTATAAATACCATCAGCATAAAATGGAGCTTGCTCAGAAGGTGAAATACACCAAGTAAATGAGATGAAGAGTGTGAAGTAAAGGAGAGAGGTAAGGGAAGAAGAGAGGGATAGGAGAGAGGGCAGGGGGGGAGAGAAGGAGAAAAAGGAGGAGTGGAAAGGGGAGCGAGGAGAAGGAGAGACGAATGGAAATAGAGAAGAGAAGGGTGACAGAGGGAAGAAAGGAGGTAGGGAGGGGGCAGGAGAGAGGGAGAAGAAAGTAATGGATAAGGTACAAATATGGTGTATGGAGAGCAGAAGAGCCAATAATTGTTTTTGGGAGTTGATGGTAAGATGAATTGATGTAAACATTTAATAATACAATATGATGTTGGTTATGTAATAGAATACATGTAGTTATATGTTATGAAAATAAAAAAATAAAAAACAATATATATATATATATATATATATATATATATATATATATATATATATATATATATATATATATATAATCTATATCTATATCTATATCTATCTATCATCTATCTATCTATCTAGTCCTCGGGGATTGGGCGGCCTATAAATCTACTAAATAATAATAATAATAATAATAATAATAATAATAATAATATTATAATAATAATTATTATTATTATAATATCCCAATAACTCCGCCATTGCCGGTCCCAAAACTCCGCCATTGCCGGTCCCAAACTCCGCCATTGCCGGTCCCAAGCCCGGATGAGAAAGGAGGAAGGTTGGGATCAGGTTGGCATCTGGTCCCGTAAAAAAACCCCCGCCAACCCATACAATATGGTGAAAAAAACAAATAAGAATTCCATACCGCATCGGTCGTCGCGCGGGTTAACAAGGGCCGCGGCGGATGTTGGGGTCCCTGGACATCCGTCGACAAGTGGGCTACAAGTGGACCAGCCAACAAAACGACAAAAATATAGTGCAGATGAAAACCGTGCCATAATGGCCTGTTACTACAACTCAGAGCCAGAAAAAAGAGGCTATTTAAAGCGAATGTATGAATTATGGAAACAACAATATCCAGATTCAAATGTTAGTGAACAACGACTAGCAGATCAAAGGCGATTTATTATACGGAATAAAGTGTTTAGTGAAGTTGAACATGAGGAAATTCAGGCAAATTGCAAAACCCAAAAAACAATATCACAAGCGGAAATAACTGATATTCAAGACACAACTAAAGACATTATAGTAGAACTCCCAGAAGAAGATCTTGGGGAGGAAATAACATCACCACCACTAGAACCAGTTATCACTGAACCAACTGATGAACTAACTCAAAAACAAAAAGAATTGAAGGATAAGATCATGGAGCATTTTCTGCTTAATGAGGAAAGGCAACGTTTACCATCACTAAAAACTGTGCCGAAGAAAATTTTGGCCCCTATCATGAAAATGGTTAATGCAGTGTTTTCAACAATTGAACCAGGATCCATCTTGGAAACAAACCAGTTAATGTACAGCGCAGCTGTAATAGTCATTAATGAACTAGGCATTAAAATTAAAGTACCTAGTCATACAACAGAAAAAGCATCAAAGCCAAAGTGGAAAATCCGTTTAGAACAAAAAATAAAAAAATTAAGGGCAGATGCTAGTAACTTAAAGAACATGCATGAGCAACGGCTTAAAAACAACAAAATCATAGATCGGCTAATCAGGAGATATAGATTGGATACAAGAAACATCAATGAAGCTGTAGAGATTGTAAAACAGCAGATAACAGCAACAGCTAGAAAAATTGAAAGATATGAGGCACGAATCATCCAATATAAACAAAATCAGCAATTTCGATCAGACCAACGGCGTTTTTATCAAAGTCTTAATGTAAATGGTGACACCAAAAGTGAAAAACCAGAAAAACAGGCCACAGTTGAATTCTGGAAAGAATTGTGGGAAAATGCAAAGGACTACAACAAGGAAGCAAAGTGGATACATGACTTTGAGAAAAGCATTGGCAACAAACAAATGCAAGTATTAGAAATAACAACTGAGATGGTCAAAAATCGAGTTAAAAAGGTAAAGAATTGGACATCACCTGGAAAGGACCAATTACATGGTTTCTGGCTCAAATATCTGACCAGTTTACATGCAATATTGGCCAGGCAACTGAATGAAATTTTACAAAAGGGCCAAATTGATGAATGGTTGACAACTGGAAAAACATACTTGATTCAGAAAGATCCAACTAAAGGAACAACACCTGAAAACTATAGACCAATAACATGCCAACAACCTTCAAATTACTCACAGGCATTATTGCAGATAACATGATGGATTATTTGGAAACAAACAACATCTTCCCAGTAGAGCAAAAAGGCAACAAAAGAAGGAGCAGGGGCACAAAAGATCAGCTTCTAATTGATAAAATGATATTAGAAAATTGTAAGAACAGAAAAACGAACTTGAATATGGTCTGGATTGATTACAAAAAGGCATTTGACTCACTGCCACATAGTTGGATCATAAAATGCTTAGAAACAACTGGCATTAGCAAAAATATTACATCCTTTACTGAAAAGGCGATGAAACAATGGAGAACTGAGTTGGCAGTAGGGAATGAGATCTACGGAATGGTTAATATCAAGCGAGGAATTTTCCAGGGTGATTCACTTTCACCTCTTCTCTTCATCATCGCAATGATCCCACTATCAGTAATCTTAAAAAAAATGAAATTAGGCTACCAAACAGCCAAAGAAGTTGAAAAAATTTCGCATTTACTATATATGGATGATTTGAAACTCTATGGAAAGTCATAAATAGAAATCCAATCATTGACAAACACAGTCCGAGTATTCAGCACCGATATTTCAATGCAGTTTGGCATGGAAAAATGAGCCACTGTATCCATAAAAAGGGGCAAAATCACTGCATGTGAGGGAATTGAAATGCCCTATGGCCAATTAATTAAATGCAAAGAAAATGAAGCCTACAAATACTTAGGCATTCTGCAGTTGGATAACATCAAGCATGGAGAAGTAAAAACTATTGTCAGGCGAGAGTACACCAACAGAGTTAGGAAAATTTTGAAATCTAAATTGAATGGTAGAAATACAATCAAGGCAATAAATACCTGGGCAATACCAGTTATAAGATACACAGCTGGTATAGTTAACTGGACACAAGCTGATTTGGACCTTTTGGACTGAAAAACCAGGAAACTAATGACAATGCACTACAGTTTACATCCACGTGGTGATACTGATAGACTATATCTGCCCCGAAAATCAGGTGGCAGAGGACTACTTACAAGTGAAACAAACAGTTGAAGAAGAAAAACATGCACTGGCTGATTATTTAAAAGAAAGTCAAGAACATCTATTAATTGAAGTAAAGAACAAAAATCTACTGAAGGCCCAACAGACGAAACAAGAATACAGAAAAGATGTGATAAAATCAAGAATGAAGAGTTGGCAGAACAAAGCACTGCATGGCCAATTTCTGGAAAAAATAAAAGATAAAGTGGACAGTGAACAAACTTGGTTATGGTTAACAACAGGTACATTAAAGAAAGAAACAGAGTCACTAATCCTGGCTGCGCAAGAACAAGCTATCCGCACAAATGCCATTAAGACCAAAATCGAAAAATCCTCTGATGATGCCAAATGCAGACTTTGCAAAGAAGCTGATGAAACTGTTGATCACATACTCAGCTGCTGTAAAAAAATCGCACAGACTGATTATAAATTGCGGCACAATTCAGTAGCGCAAATGATCCATTGGAATTTGTGCAAAAATTTTAATATTAAAACAGCAACAAACTGGTGGGAACATCAGCCTGAAAAAGTCACCGAAAATCAGATGGTCAAGATCTTGTGGGATTTCCGTAAACAAACAGACAAAATACTGGTGCATAATACACCAGACATCACACTGGTTGAGAAAAACAAGGTTACAATCATAGATATTGCAATACCAGGTGATAGCAGGGTCGCCGAGAAGGAACATGAAAAAATCGCAAAATACCAGGACTTAAAAATCAAAATTCAATGACTATGGCACAAACCAGCAGTGGTAATTCCAGTGGTAATTGGCACACTGGGTGCTATTCCAAAAGCACTGGAATTACATTTAAAACAGTTAAAAATTGACAAAATCACCATCAGTCAAATGCAAAAAGCCGCACTGCTTGGATCTGCACGGATATTACGAAAATACGTTACAACGTCCTAGGCCCCTGGGTGGGGCCCAACTAGTAACCACTGCCAAATCCGGCGAAACAACTGGCCGCTGTGATACAATTGTATAATAATAACATCTATCTATCTGTCTGTCTGTCTGTCTGTCTGTCTGTCTATCTATCTCATCTGTATCTGTATCTGTATCTGTATCTGTATCTGTATCTGTATCTGTATCTGTATCTGTATCTGTATCTGTATCTCTCTCTCTCTCTCTCTCTCTCTCTCTCTCTCTCTCTCTCTCTCTCTCTCTCTCTCTCTCTCTCTCTCTCTCTCTCTCTCTCTCTCTCTCTCTTCATAGATTTTTACAGGTGTAGGTATGCTGGTCTTGTTGTATTCAGGTCTTTTCCTGTGTAAGATTGAGATTGTCTTGGCAATGTCTCGCTCGCCATCTTCAGGCTGGTGTTTTGGGCTTAAAACATGATCGGAGGGGAGTGCTGGTCCTGTTTCAGCAAGTGGATTGATTGGATGTGTGGCTGTATCATGATTGGTGCTGATTGGTGCTTTTTTTCTTTTTTTTTCTTTTTTTTTCTTTCTGCATTCTTGTGTTCTGCGATGCATGCATTTATTTTCTTGTTCGTTTGTCCTATATATGTTGCAGGACAGATTTTAAACCATATATATATATATTAGATGTTTACAAATTTATTTATCAGCACAAATAAAAAAACACACACATATATATATATATATATATATATATATATATATATATATATATATATATATATATATATATATTTAAAGTCACAACCAGTCTTCGGCTCGTCACAAGAGACCATCCAGACAGAAACCCAATATTTTTTACTGTTGCATAAATATAACAAATATATATATATATATATATATATATATATATATATATATATGTGTGTGTGTGTGTGTGTGTGTGTGTGTGTGTGTGTGTGTGTGTGTGTGTGTGTGTGTGTGTGTGTGTGTGTGTGTGTGGTGTGTGTGTGTGTAGATATAGATGATGTAGATATAGAGATAGATAGATAGATAGATAGATAGATAGATAGATAGGTAGGTAGGTAGGTAGGTAGGTAGGTAGGTAGGTAGGTAACCCCAAGTAGATTATTGTTACATCACTTCATGGCTATACACTTTGAAAGAAAATTGATCAATCTTATCTATAATTTTATTCTAAAGTTCCAGCAGTAGAAGTGTCCATGATTGTTTAATCGCTTCTCTAAATGAATTTCAGTGTTAAGGCCTGATATAACATCACCACATGCTTGTTCACCCTTGGCACTCATGGGTTGTCTCATTAGGTGAGAAGTTGCGGATGCATAATTAATAAATCAGTGCCTGGTTATGAAGGCTAGCAAACTAAAGCTAAGTGCAGACAAGATAGAGTCCAAAGGATTAAGTCTGTAGCTTAGAGGTGCTTCTGGATCAATTTCTGAAATCACAGCACACATTGCATCAGTGACAAGAAACAGCTTTCGTCAGTAAGGGCTGGTATGCCAGCTGCAGCCATACTTAGACAGAAATAAGCTCCCTATGATAATTTTTAGATTGCCATATATTTTACATGACCCTGAGTATGCTCCAAAACACCAATTAAATATTGTAGTAAGAATTCTTATTAGAACTGAGTTACATACAAGAAACAGCTCTTTTGGCTCTTCAATAGTTCCCAATTACTTTCCATTTAAAACTTAAGCCCTTCACAGCATGAGACCAAAGTTTTGAAGTAATGACTCTTTCCATGTTATCAAACCCTTTAAGACTGGAAAACTCGGGAGTTAAAAGTCACTTTGACTTCCGAAATGAATGAATAATGCTAAGGTAACAGAATCTTGAAAACCATCCAAAGTTGTTCTCCAAACCAGCTGTGAGATGGGATTTGCAAAAATAGTTCTGTAAATATGTTGCTTAAATTGCATATTCTAAGCTGTAGTAAATAAAATAATGGATTTGCTACATTGCACCAATACATGTTCCTCAATGTTGTGTTGCCAGTTTGATGAACTGTTTAAGGAATTAGGCTAGAAACCAGGAAATTGTGAGTTCTAGCCCTGTCTTAAGCACAAAGCCAGCTGGGTGACCTTGAACCAGTCTCTTTCTGGAAACAACAATTATCAACTTAATAGCCAGCCATCAACACCCTAATTAACAACTAAAAGCTACACACAACCAGGACCCATATAAATACAATGCATAGAATAGCCCAGCGCTCATATTATGAAGAAAAAGTTCCCTAAGGATGGGCTCCAGCATGAGCCCAAAAGCTTGGAAGAATAAACCTTTAGTCATGGTGACTGTCTCAGATTGGAACCTTCAACATTAGCCTGGGACATGTATATTTACCTTCATTCTCCAGTCTCTTTCTCTCTCAGCTCTAGGAAGTAGGCAAGGACCAGCCATTGTGAAAAATTTTGCCAAGAAAACAGGGAATCCAGACAGTTGCCAAGAATCAACAATGATATGAAGGTACCATCCATCTCCCTCCTCCTGAGTTAAAAACAAATTGTGGAATTATATCTTCAAAAGCAAAACATTGTTTCCACTGTAAAAATAATTGCAAATCACAAAAAGTGGAAGTTTTATTTTAAACATTATGTTCCATTTCTAATAATTGATTAGTACACAGTATACCCTCCTACAAATGTTTTGCTTATTGACAGGCGCATCTATATCCATGCAGCCATAGTCTTGAAAATACCTGGCATATACTGTGTTATTGGAACAGAATTACCTGTTCACTGACATACATAAATGATGCTTGTGATGACACAAGCTATATGAGTAATGCTAGGACATACATTTCTTCACTTTAGATGATGAAGACAGGAACTCTTTCTATACTATACTGTAATTATGGACATTTTTGACAATCTCTTTCATTTCACTGGGTCCTGAACTGTGATTTTACTCTGAGACCTGCAGGCTTCCTTCTAAGCTGTTTGCCTTATCTAGAGGACTGAAGATAAAGAGGAAATTGGTTTCTGTAATATTTAATTATATCTTGTACCTCTAGGATTCCTCATCTCATATTTACATCTTGCCTTTAAAGCCAAAACAATTTCTTGTGGAAAACTCTGAATTCCATTAATTATTTTGATGCCTTGTGTATAAACCTGCAAGTTGTATTTTAGTATTAAAATGTTATAAGCAACTAATAAAAATATTCTGATAGCAGAGAGATTCAATGGCACAGAAGCTCCAACTTCTCAAGTATCATGAGGAGAAAATAAGTGCATCAGCTTCAAAGCTAAAACCATTTTTCAGTTTTTCTTAGGGAATGGTGTGCTGCCCCAGCAGTATATATAGGTGGTATATGAATTAAGAACTGTCTCCTTTAAGAAACTACCTCATGGGAAATGTAGGCAGAGACTGCCTTATGGGAAATGTAGTTCTATAACATGTGATCACATCTATGTTTCTGATTGGCCACTGGGACATTTGCCCGCGTGCAAAGTTTATAACTGGTCAGTTTGAATGCCTTTGTGAACCGGAATAGTAGTGTGTATCTCTGCTCAGCATGGGAGTAAAATCATCATCTTTTTACACCACATGATGGAACAGATTATGAAAAGTCAGAAATATCTTAATACTGAACTGTAAGTTTTGCTATTAAGAATGCCTGATAATAAACTTGATTTGAAAGAGATTCCTAAGCGTGGAGTTAACTGCATGCCCCGAGCAAGTCTACAACGCCGAGGCAGAACAAATGGAAAGGATTTGAATCTGACAGATCCAGAGTTTTTAGTTACCTATCTTTAAGACCCACTATGACACACTAACCAAATGTTCTATTGACAAAGTAATAGCTCAACCTCCCACCAGAGGAGCTATATAAGAACATTATTCAGATGTGTACAAATACAGTGCAATGATCCAGAACACCAGAAGAAGAAACAGACAGCCTATATGAAATGAATAGTGATGCAACTTTATGTAAAGTGCCCGACCACTCAATCCATTACAGCAGAACTACCTCAAGCTATGAAAAGGGTAATAACAGAAATATCTTAGAAACAACCAGCAAATATTGCAACTACATGGGATCATCATAGCACCCACCAGTTAAAGCCCTCCAAAATATCTTAAGTAAATGCAAAGACCCTGTACCCAAGAAGAAAAAAACATGAGTCATCTACAACATACAATATAAGGACCAGTGGGGGGTTGCAGGTTGTACAACCCAGTACAGGTGTACTGGAGCCTGCCTGGAGCACCAGATACTGTTCCGGTACAGTGCTCCAGAGGGCCTGCCCGCCCACCCGAGCTCCTTACCGGTCTTTTAGGTCTTCGACATGTACAGCACCTGCACGACGCTCTGCTGAGCAGCTGGAGCATCATGGAGGCTCACAGAAGTGGTAAGATGCATGTGCACGCTGCATGCGTCCATGTGGACAACGCCGGGCCCGTTCCAACCATACCAGTTGGAACGGGATCTGGAACCCACCACTGATAAAGACTGAAACAACCATTGTATATAACAGACAGGCTGAAGATTAGCAGACTAGCAGAGTGCATCCAAGAACACCAATTAGCAGTCAGAAGACACAATGACAGCTCCTTCATCTCACAATACATGGACAGACTAAACCATACTTTCCTTGGGAAACTGGGAGCATCCTAGATCAAGCTAAATCCAAAAATATAAGCTTGACACTCAGATATTTTAGCCATCAATAGACACATAAAAATAAAATACATTTGCACACTATTAAAAAAAGACAGTGGTCAAGGCTGATTTGTAAGGCACCTCTATTCGTAACTTGACAACAGAAACTAAGAGAGGTAGGAGGAGAATGCTTGGAATGTATTGGGAGCTGGGAGGAAGGTGACAAATTTATTTGAGCCATTTGCAGCCTGAGAAAATTTTGACACTTTAAGGCCATGTAATGGGAACCTTCTGAAGGTGCAGATGTGTGGGATTGGTGGACAATGGACAATGGGTGGCCCAAATGAGGAAAAGGGGAAATTAACTATGCTGTTTTTCATCCAAAGACCTCAGAGCTTCTTCCATCCTTCTTCCGTGCCTGTATGGAATTATCAGTAATGTTTATACTCTTGTTAATAACGTCCCTAATCCTGGACAAATAGGCAGAATTTAACCCATGCTTGGACTCTCCAAGCAGTGCACAGAAGAACCTCAGAGCTTCTTCCATCCTTCTTCTGTGTGTTTATGGAATTATCAGTAAAGTTTATACTCTTGGTAAATAATGTCCCAGATGTTTCTTTTGCTGCCTATGCCAACGGTACGGTTGACAACAATAAAAATATTAAGAAGGAAACAAAAAGAGCAGAACACATCCTCTTCAGCAAGCAGCATTAACAGCATTAAAGCAATCAATCAATTAGAAAATAATACCTTAATCAAGAAACTACTAAGAGGCAAACAATGAAATTGAAAACAATACCTTAATCAGTACCAAGGAGACTGGTCGCTCAGTGGTTAGAATGCAGTATTGCAGGGTAACTCTGTCCACAGTCTGGAGTTCAATCCTGACAAACTTAGGGTTGACTCAGCCATCCATCCTTCTGAGGTTAGCAAAGTGAGGACTCAGATTATTGGAAGCAAGAGAGTGCTGTAGAACACTATGGCATGGTATGTAAGTTTAAGTACTATCACTATTGCTAATCAAAGAATTACCATGGGAAAAAACTTCCATCTCACCATCACTGACAGGGCAAGCTACTATACATAAATAGTGAGTCAACACCCACAAATAGCGAGCCACTCATTAGCACTGATGTTATCTAGTTGGAAAACAAAATGTCTGCAAACAAATAACTAAGATCAGAGAGCACCAAGGACTCCACAGTATTTCTAAATGTGAGGACTGGTTGTAAGTCACTTTTTTCAGTGCAGTCATAACTTCAAATGGTTGTTAAATGAATGGCTGCATGTTGAAGACTACTTGCATCAAAATAGTCCTCCAAGAAAAAAGGTCATACACAAGAACCCTGATATTACGCAAAGTAACTAGCCAAGTCATACCTTGGCTAGTTACTTCATTGCAGTATCCCAGACTCTAGGAGGCAGGCTGTTCAATACTTAATAGCCTCTGCCTGCAAGCTATGGCTGTAACCCAGGAAGACCAGGAAGATCTTCACATGAGGATTTGCACTTGAGTGCAAAGCAGCAGAGCAGAGAGCAACAAGGATCAGCTGCCTAGGATAAGAAACAGCTGCTTTCACAAAATTTAGCATAGATGCATCTATCCCTGAAAAGGGTGTTTTGGGGGAAGGGGCAAAAACATTCACAAAATAAGTACTTGGCAACATCGTACCATGCGGTGATTGAGCCTGGATTCTTTCTACCACTTGCTATTTTGAAATTTAGAAATATAATCCTCTCACATTCCATGAAATTGAATTCCATTCTGATTCTCATATTTCTTTTCATTTTGAGAAAGTCAAAACAAGATAGTATCAGCTTTCAGTATTTGCTCTTATCTACTGGTCATCCAGATTTTTGCAACTCAGATCTGGTTGCTATAGCTGTTTTATATATTTTCTTAAAATGTTAATTGGCATTATGCATGCCTTTGAGCCATTTACATATGTTTGTCCTGTGAGTCGGAAGGGTTAAAAAATGGTATACATGCTTGTTCACTCATTGGCTATGTTCAATAATTTGCTTAAATGGATTAAGTAGTTGACCTAGCAGACATATTTGTAATATACTAAGTTCATGACTTTTTGTTTTTGGGAGGCAATGTTTTGTGGCTTAGTGTGTTGAGTTTATCTAGCCCATTCATTAACTTGCTTTCCAGATACAATTCAAGGTGTTAGTTATTATCTTTAAATCTCTCCATGACATAAGGCCAAGTTACATGTAGGATCACCTCTCCTCAAAGATATGTGCTTACTAGGACAGATAGAATGGGCATGTCCCAGGTCTCTTCCTTTAAATATTGTCATTTGTTGGACTTTGGAGGTGTGTCTTCTCTATAGGTGTGACCACCCTGTCAATTTGCAATAGCCACCCTCATTAAGATTCAGGGATCCTCTACCCTTTTAGTCTTCCAGAAGGCTGTAAAGATCTGTTTGTCTTCCAAAAGCAGTGGGCTAGAATGGGGTTGAGTCAAGGGGTCCACAGAATGAGTGATCTGGTATCTGGTGGAAAGGGTATGACCTGTTTTTATATTTCTGTTTTTATTAATGGTTAGCAGCTGCCTAGGATCAGTGTCAGATAGACAATTATATCTATGTCTATGTCTGTGTCTGCCTGTCTATCTACCTACTATGTTTCCCTGAAAATAAGACTGGGTCTTATTTTATTTTGACCCCTGAAATAAACATTTGGCCTTATTTTCAGGGAGGTGTTATTATTTTTGAGGTGCAGGAAGCAGCGACCGTGGTCATCTCATGGCTGCTACTATGTTGCAATATTTTCAGGAGGGCTTATTTATTCAATTGGGCTTATTATCTGGGGAGGTCTTATTTTCAGGAAAACAGGGTATCTATCTATCTATCTATCTATCTATCTATCTATCTATCTATCTATCTATCTATCTATCTATCTATCTATCTATCATGAGTTAACAAGCTCATGGCTTATTTCTTGATGAAACCCAGAAAATGAGTTATTTCAGAGACTGAATTAATGAGATGCTGACAAAATAATAAATAAGAAAATATAATTAACAGTAGGGTTGTTTTCACACAGCGCACAAAGCTGTTTTCTTTAAATTTGTATTATTCTGATTGGCTGAATAAAAGTAAAATCAAAAGCTACTGTCCATACAACATTAAAGTACCATATTTAAGCTACTGAATTCAATATTTTCTAGTGATTGTTTACATTTTTGCAACTCAGATTCAGAAGCCCCGTGTACCTGATGAAGCCTGGCACACAATCTGCTAGGTTAAAATAAGATTGAAATTTGGAGTTGATGTGTCACATGGTACAGGTGAATCTATATACAATAGAATCATAGTTGGGCACAGACAGTTCAGGAATAGCAGATAATGTATTGATAAAATGCCCTTTACTAGATTGGTAAGACTGGTTGCTCTCTTAGACATTTAGCAGCATTTGATACCTTCCTTTTCCAACTGTCTGTGCTCTGATGATTTATAGCATGATGAGGAAAGGGAAGTTAGAAATGCTGGAGACTTTGGTTGGATGCTTAATCAACCTGATCTCATCTGCATTTCCAAACTCTTACAAAGAACAAAATATAATTATTCTTCAGGTTGTGTACATCTCTGAATTTTGTAGTGCAGTTTCAGCCAAAACTGAAAAACAAAATTCAAATAACAGACAATGTAGTATATATATATTGGGTAAAATTAGGAATGTAAAGAAAGTTTTGGTTTTTGTAAAAATAACTGTGCAAATAAAAAAAATAAAACTTCATATGGTGAGCTCAATATTTCCCAACTGTTTTGGTAAGAAAATATTGGAATTCAAATTTTCAATACAATATCGGTTGTCTCTAGAAAACAAAGCTTCTTAAAACAAAACTGTGATACACAATTGTATCACTCCAACTGTAGTGCACCACATTTCTCTACCATTATTCATTTGCTTTAAAAATGATCAAAAAAAGGGTATTATTTGAACAAAATATGTTATTTAGATTTTGGAGGAAATAAGACTGCAAACAGGGAGAAGCTAGAATTCAGTTGTCTCTGCCTGATATGTTTGTACTTAGTTACTCTCTGCCAGAAGTGCAGTTTTTTATTCTGCATTTTCTGAGATTTGAACCATTTTATCAGCCAGACCTCAGCAAAGGCAATAGGAAAGCATGAGTTCAAGGTAGTCTGCAGTGACATAGATCTGTTGAGATCAAGGCTCAGATATTTTTGCTTAAAAGAAGCAGAAATTAGCACCATCCACTTTTTGGTAATACTGAGCCAAGCATCCCCTGTTCTCTCTGGGAAACACTTCACTCTTGAAAGTAACACTGGACTCCAGCTGAGAAACATAAGGCTTAACAGCTATTTGTGTATGCTTTTAGGCCCACTTCTGCACTCAAAATCAATTGCGCTCAGTGTAAAGAACAGCAGCTTGATCTCATGTACATGAAATGCCAGGAGGCCAAAATGACAGACAGCCTGGCATGATATAAAATTCCCTTTCTATTTCATTTCATGGAAGAGTTGAGAGTTTTTCTGCTGATAGTTTTGACCCTTATGGTCACTGACGGTGATTCACAGCATGCATGTGCCCTCAAAAATCCCATCTGTCTTAAGTGACAAGAAGAATCTTGCACGTTTCACGGTTTGGAGTTCAGCTGTTTTCTGAGTGCTCAATTTCCAATACAATGAATTTATCAGTGATAGGTTTTAAAAATCGAGTTTATATAACCGATTTTGAGGGATCAATTTCAAAGCCACCTTGCAATCTTGAAATATTCAGCTTTTTGCAATCACTTTTCTTTTTTGTTTGCCAGTAGGAGGTTTCCATAATTGGCTGTTTGCAATTCAAAGAAAGCTCAAAGGTTCCTTATAGCAGATCTTTTTAAAATAACTTTCTTTTAAAATGATAGTATCTCATCTCTTTTTTCAACCTAGAAAAATCTGACTAATCTTTTTCTTTTCATTAACTGGAACTACACAGTCTCATGAATTAAGCCACACGTGCGCACACATGATCTCTTATTTTTGGTACATATCTATAAAATTAGAACAAAACAGAAATGATCCTATAGATTTTTCCCATTTTAGTGTCACTTGGACATGTTGAGTTTAGAATAGTCAATACTTAGCAGCAAATTATATTATTTTTCTGTTGGAAAATTTAGCATTGTGTGCTTTGGTTTTCTGCATCTATAAAACCAATTAACAGACATACTCCACATTTTTATTTCTCCCAGTTGTTCTTCAATAGTATGGACTCTCTATATATACATCTGGAGGATGCACAATGTGGTTTTAAGCTACAGACTGATACAACTTAGCTTTTCTATCATTTTACTTCATGAATAAAGATTATCTTTCTGTTTTCTTTCAAATAATAACCAGCTTCCACAGTTGTTTCTACAAACATTATTCTTCATAGACTTCAACAGTTAATTAGAACTGCAGAAAAAACAATTGCTACTAATCTGCCTTCCATTGAGGATCTGTATACTGCACGTGTCAAAAAGAGGGCTGTGAAAATATCCACAGACCCCTCACATCCTGGACATAAATTGTTTCAACTTCTACCCTCAAAACAACGCTATAGGGCACTTCACACCAGAACAACTAGACACAAAGACAGTTTTTCCCCAAATGCCATCACTCTGCTTAATAATTAATTCCCACAACACTGTCAATAATTTGCCAAGAATGTGTTACTATTATTCTTCTCTTCCTTCCTAATATCTATCTCTCCCAAATTATGACTATAATCATGTTGCTTGTATCTTTCAATTTATATTGGTTTTTATTGTTTCCTAATATGATTTGATAGCTTATTAGTAACCTTGACTATTATTAGTAACCTTGACTATTATTAGTAACCTTGACTATTATTAGTAACCTTGAATATTATTAGTAACCTTGACTATCACTAAGTGTTGTATGTTTTTATTCTTGATGAATGTATTTTTATTCTCCTTATGTACACTGAGAGCATATGCACCAAAGACAAATTCCTTGTATGTCCAATCACACTTGGCCAATAAAGGATTCTATTCTATTCTATTCTTAAAACTTTATCTCTAAACATTATTTCCCCTGTACAAAGCTACCTCCTCCAATATTTTAGTCCCAAATCAGAGGACACTTTTCTGAATGCTGGTTTACATTCAATAAATCTAAAGATAATATTGCATCTACTTGATTATGGAATTTTTTTATAGTGCTTTCGTTTTGCTTAGTATATAAGAATGTGGGTACTGATTAAGTTTCTGAAAAAGAGGCCTTGTTGTTTAGAGCATTGTTAACTGTTGCTAATGAAAAATAATTCTCTTGGGCATCATCTTTCTGAGTTGCATGTCCTGAAGTGAAATGTGGCATTGAAAAGTGGATTTTAAACTGAATTGCTGCAAAACGTGGCTTGTATCAGATTCCAGGAAATTGTGATTTATGAATATATTTCTTTTAGCAACCACAAAATTCATCATATTAACATAGATAAATTGAAGAGTTACAATAATACAAACTCCACTGAGAAATAGTATACATAATCTTTATGGAAACATGACTAATATTCATCAACTATTTCTTTAGTGGCTGTTCTAGATAGGAAGGATTTACTTAGCAAGCTTGGCAGCTGCATGTTATCTACACACAGCACGCAATCGCTTGGAGTTTGTTCTGAATTCAGTCTGAGTCCCAAAATACAGAATTGTGTTTGTAATCCAAGAAAAAGTTAAGCTAAGATTCAGGAAAAGAGAACTTGCAATTACTTCCATGTGCTGCTTCCCTTTTCCATTAACTTTTATATAAATTGATTTTGCAACAGGGAAAGAGTTAAATTATATTATTTACACTGAAAATTTCATTTTAACTCATTAAATTGGAATTGGAATTCACCTAAGAACAGAAGATCTATGACAGGATGAAAGTTCTTAATAGCATTCTCAACACTTACATGAATAGACAGTTGACAGTAAAATATTACTATATTTGTTAAAAAAAAACTCAGGACCTGCCATGGTTTGTGCAGATGTAAATCTAATGGCCATCCTGTTCTGTATATTCATAAAATGAGAATTTGTATCTGTAGGGGTATTGGTTAGAAAGTCTAAGATTTCATATCTCCTTCCTTAATCAGACATAAAACATCTATGTATTGCCTATAATTTTGAGCCATGCTATCTGTAAGCATAATTTTGTAGTAGTTGGAAGGGCATGGTTTGCGGTTTGGATGGCATGGCTATGGTATGGCATGGTATGCCATAGTCAAGGTTGATATAGATTTTTAAAATCATTTGTTGAATGTGCCACAATGAGGATTTGGAAGAAATATAAAGTAAGTTAGACTCCTAAAATTCCTTTAGACTTATCACCCCAAGAATCTTTTGTAGAAGAGAAATGAGTGTTACACTAACTTGGCTGACCTATGCGGATTTATTTTCTCTGAAAGGAGAACCTAAATTAAAAATAGAGGAGAACTGGAAAGTGATAGTAACATTTGTCAATGGTTTACCTACCCTCAGTTGACAGGGAGATTAAACTGGAGGAGAAGAATTCTGTTTTTATGAATGAGAAACCTGACTTTGAATTGGATTTATGTAGCACTGGCAAGCATATTATTGCTAAGATGTATAAATTACTATTGAAGATGAATATGGAAGATGAATATGTCAAAGATCATATGATTAAATGGGTGAAAATATTGGATACAACATAATGCTTGATCAATGGGAAAATATGATGAGTAAAGGGCTGAAATTTACATTGAATTTATTATTTGAAAGAAAATCTTTATAAAATGATGTATCATTGATATTTAAATACTTGATAAATTGTCAAAGATCTATAAGGGTGTGTCAAATGTATGTTGAAAATGTAAGAAAATTGAAGGTACCTTAGCATCATAATGTAAGAAAGCTAAGAAATATGGGGCTGAGATCTATATTTTAATTCAGATAATTCTCAAATTGAATCGAACAATTGAAAGCAAATGTTTTTCTTCCAGGTTTGATGGAGAAACAAACTGAAAATGGAACCAAGATAGCTTAAAAAAAACCCTTCCTCCAGTTACAAAGCTGTAGCAGTTTTGAGAAACAGATAATACCTAACGTACTTTTAAAGGATGCATGGTGAAGGAGTATGGCTAGTTCATTTGTAGACTAATAAAGATTCAAGTGTTCATTGTCTAACCCACCCTGGAGAATAACACCCCGCCCCATTGTTCATATTTGAGACTTCTCATTGTCATAATGCAAAACTATGAGAAAAGACATAAAGTTCCTATCCTAATCTAGAGATATATACTTTTATTCTAAAGGAGAAATAATTCACTTGTTGGAATTCATTTTAACACTCCTACTTTTATCT